>NC_083237.1:1344763-1589763 GCF_032191835.1 Heteronotia binoei | reverse complement strand
CCGATCACCTTCCCTGCAGCAGAATGAAAGCAAAAGATGATGATATTGGATTTATATCCCGCCCTCCGCCCTGAAGAGTCTCAGAGGGGACGGGAAGAAAAGCTGCCCCTGCACCATCACAACGGATCCGTCGATGCCAAGATCAGGCCGCCGCTTGCCTGGGGGCTCGTACTGCCCCACGGCACAGTTAACAGGAAGCCCCTCCTCATTTGCCCAGAAGGAAACTGTCCACTGCCAGGAAGGGGCGTGCCAAGCAAAAGAAACTGGGAGGCTGAGAGACGCCAGGATGGGGATGCAACGAAGCTAGAGGGACAGTTTCGCAGCACAAGCCCCTTGCCATCCTGCTTTCACACATTTCGGTTGCACCTTTCAGTCTAATGCAGCCCTAAACGCATCTGGAAGTTGCCTTCGAGACCAGCTCTGCCCCCGCCCCACCCCTGCTGGCCAGCCCCTCTCCAGTCCCACTGTGTCCTCAATAACCGCTCTCTCCCTGCCGCACTCACAAGCTAGGGCTGGCTTTTCGCTTCCACTGGGCAGCTTAGAGGCTTCAGCGTGTTTGTCTTGGGGCGGGAAACTTTCTGTCACTCACCCACAAGGTTCCGGGGGACCTGAACAGAGTCTTCGGAGAACTCCAGGAAGTTTCTGGCCTGCTTGCAGGCTTCCGGGGTCTAGAGAGGAGGAGCAGAAGGGTGAACACCTTCCTGTTCAACTGCTGCCTCTGCCAAGACTGCTCAGAGGTCCTCGTGGGGCACAGGGGGCCTGGCCACAGCCCTCTCTTCATCCCTGCTCCCTTCCAAGGAGTCGCTCGCCTCTGGATCTTTCCAGGCCCAAGAGGTTCACTTCCTCCTGCTCCAGCTGTCCAGCCCAGTCCCCAGGAAGGCTGGTTCTGCCTTAGGACCCAGACTCCACCCACCCACCCCATCTAGAGGAGGTCCCACTGAACTGCCCCCAAACCCCTCACCTCCCCATAGATGCGGAAGGTGCAGGTCTCCTCGTCCAACTCAATGGCGGTGACACCCAGCACCTTGCGAGCCTGCTGGATGTTGGCCCCGTGGGTGCCGATGGCCAGGCCCATCAGATCCTCGCGGACGGTGAACTCCTCCTGGAACGCTGAGGCCAGCTGCTTGCTTGTCTGGGGGGAGAGGCAGATGCACAGTGTGAATGGAGCGTCCCCCCCCCCCACACACACACACACAACCCACCAAGCCCGTGTGTTGGAGGGAGGGAAATTGACTAGCAGAACCTTAGAAGCAGCCATGAGCCTTTCCTCTCGCTCCCCAGGTGGCCAATGGGAGGCAAGCTGTCCTTACTGGACACCGAACGCACCAGTAGAGCGGTGAGAAAGAGGGGCTGCCTTGGCTGCTCGAGCCAGGATTGGAGGGACAGAGCACTGCCCTCCTGGTCTACCTCGGCATCTGGGAGACCTGCGGCTGCTCTTCAAAGTACTTTAACACTCTTCTCACACACACACACACACACCCCGCACCCTCCTGCTGCCCTGCGAGGGGCTCCCTGCTACCTCCAAGTGCTTGTTGGCTTCCTCGTTCCGGGACATCAGCATCAGCTTGGTCCGGATGCTGCGGAGATGCATGTCCCCCAACAGAGATGCTCTCTTGACGGTGGATTCGTTCGTGGACTGCGACAAAAGGACGGGCATCGGGAAACTGTCCCTCTCCTGGCCAGCAGAGAGAACACAGACTCCCCCCACCCACAAACCCACCCCGCCGGCTCTCAAGTGGCAGGTCGTGACAACTCTCTGGCAGGAGGGTCACAAAACCAGGGGAGAGGAGGCCCTGCTTTTACCTCGACATAACATGAGAAATGCCATGACACGTGGTCTAATATTGCTACATACGTTATGAAAAATAATATGGAATCTTAGAGTTGGAAGGGACCTCTAGGGTCATCTAGTCCAGCCCCCTGCACAATGCAGGAAACTCACAAACACCTCCCCCTACATTCACAGGATCTTCATCACTGTCAGATGGCCATCTAGCCTCTGTTTCAAAACCTCCAAGGAAGGAGAGCCCACCACCTCCCAAGGAGGAAGCCTGTTCCACTGAGGAACTGCTCTAATGGTCAGGAAGTTCTTCCTAATAGAATCCTAGAGTTGGATGGAACCTCCAGGGCTATCTAGTCCAACCCCCTGCACAAGGCAGGAAACTCACAGACATCTCCCCCTACATTCACAGGATCTTCATTGCTTTCAGAGGGCCATCTAGCCTGTTTCAAAACCTCCAAGGAAGGAGAGCCCACCACCTCCTGAGGAGGAAGCCTCTTCCACTGAGGAACTGCTCTAACGGTCAAGAATCCTAGAGTTGGAAGGGACCTCCAGAGTCACCTAGTCCAACCCCCTGCACAATGCAGGAAACTCAAACACCTCCCCCTAAATTCACAGGATCCTCATTGCTGTTAGATGGCCATCTAGCCTCCATTTAAAAACCTCCAAGGAAGGAGAGCCCACCACCTCCCAAGGAGGAAGCCTGTTCCACTGAGGAACCGCTCGAACGGTCAGGAAGTTCTTCCTAATGTTGAGCTGGAAACTCTTTTGATTTTCTTTCATCCCATCAGTTCTGGTCCTACCTTCCGGGGCCACAGAAAACAATTCCACACCATCCTCTATATGACAGCCCTCCAAGTCCTTGAAGATGGTGATCCTATCACCTCTCAGCCGCCTCCTCTCCAGGCTAAACATCCCCAGCTCCTTCAACCTTTCCTCATAGGACTTGGTCTCCAGACTCCTCACCATCTTCGTCACCCTCCTCTGGACCCGTTCCAGCTGGTCTATATCCTTCTTAAAATGTGGTGCCCAAAACTGAACGCAATACTCCAGGTGAGGTCTTACTAGAGCAGATTAAAGCGATACCATCTCATCACGTGATCTGGATACTATACTTCTGTTGATATAATTGCATTTGCCTTTTTAGCCACTGCATCACACTGTTGACTCATGTTCAGCGTATGATCCACTAAGACCCCTAGATCCTTTTTGCACAGACTGCTGCTAAGACATATGAACTTCTTCAATGCAATGTGGCAACATCCCTACGTTTCTCTTGGGAAGGGGGAAGCAGCATGGAGTCACTTTGAAAGCAGGCCCTGAAGGGTGTGATCCACCGCCACCCTCCTCAGCCTGACACTTACACCTGGTGGGGTCACTCCAAGGTGACCAGGCCCAACCGGGTGTGTGGGGGGGGCGGGGAACCAACAAGGCCCCAGCTCAAAGGTCTGTCAAGCAAGAGCTCAAAGAGCTAAAGGAGCAGTAATGAAAACGGGCAAACTGGAGACATCCTGTGTCAGGTTTCTGCCTGGTTTAAATAGGCTGTTCGTTTATCAAAATTAATTAATATACTGAAAAAAGCTCCTTGACAAAAGCTTGGTTGGTCTACACTAGAACAGGTAGATCTGAACACAGGAGCCTGCTATCTGATGAAGGGACCTTCTTGAAAACTCAGACCCCAAAGATCTTGCTAGACTCTTAAGTTTCTACTGGACTCAAATCTAGATACTGAAAAAAAGTAAATGAAAATCTTGAGGGAACAGTTGTTCTCAACTGTGAATGCGCATCTAGGAAGCAGAGATTGCTATCCTTAGCAATGAGAAAAGGATGGCCAAAAATGAGATGCTTGATATACGCAAGGAAAGGAAAGGTCCCCTGCGTAAGCACCAGTCGTTTCTGACTCTGGGGTGACGTTGCTTTCACAACGTTTTCAAGACGAACTTTTTACGGGGTGGTTTGCCATTGCCTTCCCGTCATCTACGCTTTCCCCCCAGCAAGCTGGGGACTCCTTTGACCGACCTCGGAAGGATGGAAGACTGAGTCAACCTTGGGCAGGCTACCTGAACCAGCTTCCGCCGGGATTGAACTTGAGCAGAGAATTCAGATCACAGTAGTGCTGCTTTACCACTCTGCGCCACGGGGCAAAGCCCCCTGGAATTTGGAGATTTTTTTTAAAAAGGTGTTAAAAGTTGAATTACCATATAAAGTGTGGACACTAGAGGGCAATGGAGAGCTAGTTTTCCTAGGTCAAGGTGGGGCGGGGGGATGGGGACCCTAGCAACCACCTTGCAGAACTGTTCTGCCAAAATTTCAGCCAGAGTTGCCTCCTCACCCTCTCCCACACAGTCTCCCCGGAAGAGGCAACGGTGCTTACAAGGATGACTAGTTCGCTGCTGGTGGAGCTGAGGAAGATGGAGTTTGCGCCCACGGCCTTCTTGAATTCCTTATGTACATTTTCATTCGAGCACCTGTTAGGGAGCAAGAGACGAGCCATTTTTTGGGATGCCCCAACTACCAGCACAGTCTCTGCCAAAGGGCTTGGAAGCCCATTTGGGAGGGGGCTGATGCTGCTCAGGGCAACTGTGTCCCGCCCCCCCCGCCCCGCCCACATAAAGCTTTCCTCCTTTCCTGGCCCCACTCCCCACCCCCGTCACAAGCCCTTCTTTCCAGGCTGCCGTCCTGCTGCAGGGACCGGCATGGAGGCATGCAGATTTGACACTTCCCGCCACTCCCGCACCTAAACCTAAGGGGGCATCCCATCTCCGCAATAAACACACACGTCACCAGTGAACGGTGAAATCAGCAGATGCAATAAAAGCAGTCGCCTCCCTGGTGGTGGGAAGTCCCCTCCAGCTGCGGCTGATTTCTGGCGTCCCCCCAGAGTGTCCGAGGCAAGAGACGCGCAGAGGTGGTTCTGCCCTCGCCTGCCTCTGGGTAGCACCCCTGGACTTCCTTCGGGGGTCTCTCATTCAAGCACTGGCCAGGGCCGGCTGCTGAGCTTCTGAGATCTGACGAGACTGAGCTAGCCTGGGCCCTCCAGGTCAGGACAGCAACCTTAATATCCCATAAAGATTCTTTGCACTAATATCAGTAAAAACCCACACCGTTTATTTTAGGCGCTGCAGCAGAAACAAGAGGCTACACAGACGTGTGCCTGGGTTTTCAGCAGACTCCTCCAGAAAAGCCAGCTTGGCACCAAAGTGCGACGAGTTGAGGGACGATGACAGCGGAGGGCTCTAGAGCAGGGCACCCCCAACCCTCTTGAGCCTGTGGGCACCTTTGGAATTCTGACACATGGGGGTAGTCACAACCACATGGCTGAAGTAAGAGGCAGGGACGGAGGTTACACGTCAGTCTAGCAGTAACTCCTCAGCATTTCAGGCAGAAGTGCTGTTTAACAGGATGCCTTTTAAAATAAGCATATTTTCTTGCATTTGCACATCTGATCTTCAGCCATGCTGTGAAGACCCTTGTGCTGTGGCAGCAGTAACTGCTAAAGCAATTTTTAAAAACCTGCACAGCCAATCAAATCTCCAGTGGCCAATCAGAAACCCCCGCTGGTCAAAAGTCCCTCCCGGCCACACCCACTTTGTCCAGATTCGTGGTAAGAAATTAAAAAGGAAGGGAAGGAAAAACAATGGTTGATCTACTATCAAATCATGACCAGGTTAAAGAAAAAAAAATAGGAGAAATAAAAGATTTGAAGACAGTTCTACGATCCAAAGGATGAATTTATAAATTATTGATCCAATATAATGCTGAGGAAGAACAAGTGAAAACATGTATGGTTAAATGGATGCAAACCTTTGGTGAAGAAATAGCATTTCAGTGTTGGGAAAATTTATGGACAAAGGGCATCAATTCACAGCCTGTCAAGCATTAAGAGAAAACTGGTGTAAGATGATTTACCAATGGTACGTTACTCCAAAGGATATCGAAAAGATGGGTAAGAATTACAAAAGGACTTGTTGGAAATGTAAAGCTGCAGTTGGCAATTTTTGCCACATGTGATGGACCTCCACAGCAACAAAGAGTGATTGGAAAGACAGGCACGCTGAAATTTTTTTAAAAAAATAAAAGTTAAAAATGAAATTTCTGATGAAACCTGAGATAACGTTATTGGGAATCCTACCAGACAATGAGGAGAGAATTTCACTAGACTTATTCAGATATAAGCTTAAGGTGGCCAGAGTGATGCTTGCAATGAAATGGAAGACAGGTGAGTGAGTGCCAAACCACAGAGACCTGAAAAGAAAAACTAGCTTGAATATGTGGCAAAGGCAAAATGAACAAGCTGAGCAAACAAAAGACCAACTGAAGAGTCCCAGCAGAAATGGCAAGCCTATTATTCATACTTTGGGAATAACTAAGATGTTGGATATAACATGGAGATTTTTGGATCTATTTGTATTATTGGTTAGGGGGAATATTTAGTATAAATCTAGTTTTTCTATTTAATAGTTTGTTTTTTAGCCAATATAATTTGCAAGATCTATAAAATTAAATATGGCCATGCCTATGTTTAGATTAAAATAAAGGCTTGAAACTAATATTAAAAGATGTAACGTCCTCTAATTCTTTACTGCATGTTTCTGAAGTACTCTTGAAGTAGCTTGCCTATTTCTTTTGATGACAGTATAATTAGTGTAATCACAGCATATAGTATCATCTATGATTTTAAATTAATCAGCTAAAACAGTCAAACACCAACTGATGTAGTCTAATTAAGACTGTGAGTGAGAAAATATTTTTGAATGCCACGATTGTTTCCACACTATATGCTCTCATACTTGAAATATGTATGTTTATTAATATTTTCAATCGTCCTTGTGTGTAAAAAATTAAGATATTTTTCTTGAATTTGTTTCCCTTTTTACCCTTTTTTCCTTCTGTATCCCTATATTTTTAAATACACACACACACATTTTTTAAAAAGGTGTCCATGGGGCCCTGACTTGGATAGCCCAGGCAAGCCTGATGCTGTCAAATCTCAGAAGCTAAGAAGGGCTGACCCTGGCAAGTACTTGGATGAGAGACCTCCTTGGAATACCAAGACCGGGAGGCAGAGGCAGGCTGTATCAAGTCGCTTCTCTGAACATCCTCCATGCCCCAGTAGGGGTCACAAGAAGTCACCATGACTTCCAGGCACGCACGCACATACGCACACACACAAATACTTCTTTTGGGACCCCTGTTCTAGGGAGAAGCTTAGCTGATGGGACAGGCTCACAGGGGAGCAAGCCCCTGCCTCAATTCCAGCTGCAAGTCTGGTGGATCTGGCAGGCAGTTCACACCCCCCACACATTAATCCAGAAGTGTAAGGTCTGCCAATGCTCACGCTTCCTTGAGATCCTCCGGTACTGTGATGGTAAATTTGAAAAAGCTGCCTTTCGTGGCCACTTGGCTGGGGTTGACGGGCCGCAGTCTCTCCAGGGTGATGATTTCGTTGTAGATGGCGTCACAAGCAGCATATTCTATGACGTAGAACTACAAGAGAAAGCAGGATGGAGGAAACTGTGACGGCGAGCGGGGGATGGACAAGCAGGCGGAGGGAGAAGAAGACCAGGAGCACCTTCGGGAAGCAAACACTGTGGGCCCCTCTGCCTTCATGAAGGCAACATCCATGCTGAACTGTACTGGGGCCAGAGACCAATCTCCTCAAATGTCAGATTCTCCTCTTGCTCCAACCTGTGCACTGCACAGTGCAGAATTCAGTCTGAGAGGGTGTTTCTGCCAAGTAAGTCACACTGCTTGCATCAAGGGGAACCTTCAGAGTAATTTGCCCCCCTTACAGTGGGCAGCTGGGCTCGCTTGAGTGATCTGAAACGCTCTGCAGTTGGCCGCTGCAGGATCCCACTTGTTACCACCACTCCTTGGCCTGCAACTCCCCAGACTAGATAGCATATCGGGATCTGCAAGCATCGCTGCCCTGTGCGAATGGTGGCCAGAGAGACTAGGGTGTCATGCTCTGCTTAAGAGAGGAAGAACACAAGTTTGCTTCCTGCAGAGTGAGCCAGGGAAGATCTGGGGTGGAGGGAGGGAGGGGGAGCAAGCCACAAGACTCACGTCTCCTTTCATCATGCGGACTCTGGCCAGCCACCAGCCGCACGGCTCGTGCTCATTGGCTCGGGAATACACCTACAGAGACAGCGAAAGAGAGCAGAGCAGTCAGCCGGAGCCAGCCCAACAGCTGCCTCTCCCCGCCCCTCCCAAGGCAGACCTTGCTTACCTCCACCTCGTCCCCTTCTGAAATCTCTTTGCTGAACTCCAGGGGTGGAGGCAGCCGCACGTCACCAAAGGGGATTTGCCTTTCGGGCTGCCAGCTGGAAGGAGGTACACAGAGTTACTCCTGATAACAACGAGACCGCGTGAGAACACGGCGGGCGCTGCTGAAGAAGGGGCACGCCTGAGAAGCCAGCAGGCAGGAACAGCTGCTTTGTGTTTAGGCTCTACCCCACCTGCTCAGGAGACCTTCAGCTTCGCCCAGGACTCAGCAGCATTCAGCCTGCTGGAAAGAGTCTGTCTGAGCTCACCACGGCTGGCGTGACTCAGGCCTGTCAGAGGTTCAAGACGTGGGTCACGCAGGTGCGCGTACCAACTGCCTTGAAGCTTGCATTTTTGTTTCCAGACCTACAGGAAACTGGAAGCACACAGAAGAGCCTGGCCTTGTAAGAAGCCTGGAGGCAAACGTTAGGACCTTCCCAAGACCCTGGACAGCCACCGCCACTGAGGAGGCCGTACTGACACTGACGGGCCAGGAGTCTGATTCAGCGGAAAGCAGCCGTGCACGTGTGTGTGTTCAAGAGGCAGGCCAGAACCACGTCAAGCTGGTCTGCTGGACCCCAAGCTATTTGGCCACCCAAGACTGCATTTTCAGCTAGGACAGAACACTCTGCGTTACAGGAAACAGAGGAGAGGGGAAAGTCTTCAACGTAACTCTTCTTGCCTGTGCCAGCACAGATCTGTAGCTGATCACTGTCACGAGAAGCAGTTTGTCTATTTAGAAAAGAAGAAGAGACTGGATTTATACCCCGCCCTTCACTACCGGAAGGAGTCTCAGAGCAGCTTTCAATCTCCTTCCCTTCTTCTCCCCACAACAGACAGGTGGAGCTGAGAGAGTTCTGCAGAAACTGCTTGAGGAACAGCTCTGCGTTTAAGACTTTTCCCTCTCCTGTGTTTTCTGTGACATGAGTATTGTGACTGGCTCAAGGTCACTCCAGCAGGTGTATGTGGAGGAGTGGGGGAATGAAACCTGGTTCTTCCCAGAGAAGAGCCCGCACACTTCACCACTACACCAAACTGGCTCAGTCTTGCCTGCTCTGTCTGGCAGAGGCTCTGCAGGACCTCAAAGCAGAGAATGGTCCTTCCCAACAACTTCTGCTCTTTCTCTGAAAAACTGGAATGCACTTTGGTGCAGGCAAAGCAGGAGCTCCTGCAGGCAGCCAGAGTCCCATAAGAACATAAGAGAAGCCATGTTGGATCAGGCCAACGGCCCATCCACTCCAACACTGTGTCACATAAGAACATAAGAGAAGCCATGTTGGATCAGGCCAGTGGCCCATCCAGTCCAACACTCTGTGTCACATAAGAACATAAGAGAAGCCCTGTTGAATCAGGCCAATGGCCCATCCACTCCAACACTCTGGGTCACACACACACACTGATGGACCTGTGCTCCATATTTTTATCTAACCCCCTCTTGAAGCTGGCTATGCTTGTGGCCGCCACCACCTCCTGTGGCATGTTAATCACCCTTTGGGTGAAGAAGTACTTCCTTTTATCCGTTTTAACCTGTCTGCTCAGCAATTTCATCGAATGCCCACGTCCCATCTGCTCTCAGTTCCACTCACTAGAGGGGAAGCTGCTCTAGGGATTCCTTTCAGAGGGGAAAAACTATTCTCCAGCTCTGAATACAAATTGAAAAGCAATGCCCTCCCCAGACATTTGGGATAGGGAAGTTTAATGGCCAATGCCTGAACTTACTCTCAGCCTCAGAATCAAGGATAAAAAAATGGTCATTCCCGTTTCAGTTGACTAAGAATACTATTGGATGGATGCTCACAGCTTTCCGGAACTGCAGGGTCCAGAAGGTGCCTGCAGTCCTCGAGAGGCAGTGCCTGCGAGCCAGGCAAGGGAACTGACGCCAGCCCTCTTCCTCAAAGAGCTGACTTGGAGAGGGGGGGATCTCCAGAGTTCGACGGAGCCTTGTGAGTGGAGTCCTGGCTCCCGCTGGCCAGAGAAGGGCTCAGGGAACTGACCAAGGTGCTGCACGGCAGCCTCCAGGGCAGCCAGAGCACTGGCAAGGGAGCAGGCTGGCCGGCCGGCACAGCTGCAGGAGGGCTCCCCGTGAACAGGGCACAGACTCTGGCAGCTGCTGGGGGGCAGGGAGGGGGAATTCTAGCACAGCCAGCACCTGCTCAGGCCAGGGACGGGGCCGACCCACAAGCCTGTCCCCTGAAGCTCCGGGGCCACAGGATGGTGGTTTGGCTGCGCTGGCAGGAGGCCAGGACAGCTTTCCTTCCACAGCTGCTGCCCCGGCTTCCCTGGTGCCTCAGCTGCGGAGGAAGGGCCTTCTCAAGCAGCTCATTAACAAATCCAAAAAACCCTCCCCTTCGCTGACTTGTCAATTCAGGATTTTGAGCCAGGCCATTCCTCTTGCCCCCAAATGCAACATTTAAAAAATGCTACTCATAGGTCCAAGCTATCTGCCATGAGGGAAGACAGGTGGCTGATGTACACTCTTAACTACTGGGGTAGAGTGAATTCTGACCTCTTCCCCCTCCCCAGCAGGGAGAAGGGGAGAGCAGTGGATAGGAGAGCCGTTAGATGCAGCCCCCACTGAGAACCCGGACTGGCAGTTCCATTTCCCCTCACGCCCCACCCCAAGGCACGACTAAGGAAAGGAAGAACAAGGAAAAACCTTTTGACCAGGACAAAAGAGCCATTCTTGTTTGGCTCCCGGCAGCTAGACCAAGGAGGAGGAACCTGCGGGGATCCGTGGAAGTTATTCCGGCTACAAGAACATTCCAGCTGGCGGCAGGAAGTGCACAGGGAGATAACCTGGCCAGGACAACAGATGGGGCTCAGCTGCCCTGTTTGGATCAGCCCCACCTGCTGTTGAATCAAGGCCAGCCCCACAGCTGCAGACATAAAGGAGGAGGGTGAAGATGATGGTCAGGAGGGCAGGCACCCGGCAGGGCTTCCCTCAAGCTGAAGGGAACAGCCAGAGCCGACTTGTTTGAGCGGCCGGGGAACAGCCAGCATTCTGCACGAGGGGAAGGGGACCTGGCAAGTGGCAGGAGCTGAAAGAAGAACAGAGGCTCCAGCCCCTGGGCCCCTACTCATCCAGCTCCTACAACAGTCAGGCAAAAGTTAGGAATATTAACTTAGAAGGGGGAAAGGGAACCAGGGAACTGGTATACAGCTGTGAACTCTTGGAGTTCCGAATGTTCCAAACTAACAGGCGCCAGCCTCTGCTTTCAAAGAGCCAGCCTCAAACAGAAGGGGCTGCAAGCTTCCTGGATACCACACAACTTGTGAGATACTTCCTATTGTGCTCCAGAGACCTTGCGGGGGTTTAAGTGCCGGGGAGGGGGGGCTGCACCAGGACATCCGGGCTCTGCCACAGCAAATGCACACTTGAACAGCCGTTGCTACTTATTCCAGAGGCTCTCTGAAAGCAAGCCTCCCAGGCTCTGCCCTAAATGGCAAGGGGCTCATGCCTCCCTTCACCTCCAAGCACTAGGTGACTACAGGTAGAGCACTAGCTGGCCACCTCCTCGGCAGGTACTCACTTGTTCTCGAAGGATATTGTGACTGAATCTTCATGAACATCTTTAACAAAACCCTGCAGAGGAAGGAACAGACAAAAGCCATCAGTTCTTAAGAACATAAGAGAAGCCGCGCACACACACACACACACATATATATACACACTGTGGCTAATAGCCACTGATGGACCTCTGCTCCATATTTTTATCTAACCCCCTCTTGAAGCTGGCTATGCTTGTGGCCGCGAATTCTACATGTTAATCACCCTTTGGGTGAAGAAGGACTTCCTTTTATCCATTTTAACCCGACTGCTCAGCAATTTCATCGAATGCCCACGAGTTCTTGTATTGTGAGAAAGCGAGAAGAGAACTTCTTTCTCTACTTTCTTCATCCCATGCATAATCTTGTAAACCTCTATCATGTCACCCCGCAGTTGACGTTTCTCCAAGCAAAAGAGCCCCAAGCGTTTTAACCTTTCTTCATAGGGAAAGTGTTCCAAACCTTGAATCATTCTAGTTGCCCTTTTCTGCACTTTTCCCAATGCTATAATATCCTTTTTGAGGTGCGGTGACCAGAATTGCACACAGTATTCCAAATGAGACGGCACCATCGATTTATACAGGGGCATTATACAAGCTCATTAAAACCATGGACAGCAACTGGCCAAAGGACCACCTGAGGCCAATGGCAAACAACCCCACTGCACCCCCAGGAGGACGAAGTAGCTGGCACCCCATCTCAAACAGTGCTGTGGAGGACAGACCCAGAGCAAAATGTAGAGCGGTGGATGCCCCTGGGTGTTTGACAGAACCAGCACAGGCACAACTGGACCTGAACACCCGGAAGAATCCTAGAGATACTGGGCCAGAGGACTGGTTCATCCAAGTTTGAGACCTCCTCCGCCACCACAGGACCAGGTGCACTCAGAGGCAGGGGGCAACTGCCAAGAAGACAACACAAGTTCAAAACAGCAGTCCTTCCTCTCTCAGGTGAAGACTTCCAGGAAGCACACTCCCTCCTCACATCCTCCGTGTCTTATCTGCCATTTAAAAAGTGTTCCCTGCCAGACCAACCAACCAGTGGGCTGCGGTTTTCCTTAGAGCTAGCTCACGCAGAGCACCTTACAGGTGCACCCCAAGTGCTCTCCCTCGGAAGCAGTTTCCTCAGCGCTAGACTTGTTTTGCTCCCGTAGCAGAAGAGCATCAGCCACTTCTTCCAGTCCAAGAAAGAACGGCAGCACAGCACCACCTTGCCCATTGCATTGCCAAGCTGAACACAAGAGAAGCCATGTTGGATCAGGCCAATGGCCCATCCAGTCCAATAGTCTGCGTCACATAAGAACATAAGAGAAGCCATGTTGGATCAGGCCAGTGGCCCATCCAGTCCAACACTCTGTGTCACATAAGAACATAAGAGAAGCCATGTTGGATCAGGCCAATGGCCCATCCAGTCCAGCACTCTGAGTCACATAAGAACATAAGAGAAGCCATGTTGGATCAGGCCAGTGGCCCATCCAGTCCAACACTCTGTGTCACATAAGAACATAAGAGAAGCCATGTTGGATCAGGCCAATGGCCCATCCAGTCCAGCACTCTGAGTCACATAAGAACATAAGAGAAGCCATGTTCGATCAGGCCAGTGGCCCATCCAGTCCAACACTCTGTGTCACATAAGAACATAAGAGAAGCCATGTTGGATTAGGCCAATGGCCCATCCAATCCAACACTCTGTGTCACATAAGAGAAGCCATGTTGGATCAAGCCAATGGTCCATCCAGTCCAACACTCTGTGTCACATAAGAACACAAGAGAAGCCATGTTGGATCAGGCCAGTGGCCCATCCAAACCAACACTCTGGGTCACATAAGAACATAAGAGAAGCAATGTTGGATCAGGCCAATGGCCCCTCCAGTCCAACACTCTGTGTCACATAAGAGAAGCCATGTTGGATCAGGCCAGTGGCCCATCCAGCCCAACACTCTGGGTCACATAGGAACATAAGAGAAGCCATGTTGGATCAGGCCAATGGCCCATCCAGTCCATCACTCTGTGTCACATAAGAACATAAAAGAAGCCATGTTGGATCAGGCCAGTGGCCCATCCAGTCCAACATTCTGTGTCATATAAGGACAAAAGAGAAGCCATGTTGGATCAGGCCAATGGCCCCTCCGGTCCAACACTCTGTGTCACATAAGAACATAAGAGAAGCCATGTTGGACCAGGCCAGTGGCCCATCCAGCCCAACACTCTGGGTCACATAAGAACAGAAGAGAAGCCCTGTTGGATCAGGCCAATGGCCCCTCCAGTCCAACACTCTGTGTCATATAAGGACAAAAGAGAAGCCATGTTGGATCAGGCCAAAGGCCCATCTAGTCCAACACTCTGTGTCACATAAGAAAAGCCCTGTTGGATCAGGCCAATGGCCCATCCAGTCCAACACTCTGTGTCACATAAGAACATAAGAGAAGCCCTGTTGGATTAGGCTAATGGCCCATCCAGTCCAACACTCTGTGTCACAGAAGAACATAAGAGAAGCCATGTTGGATCAGGCCAAAGGCCCATCCAGTCCAACACTCTGTGTCACATAAGAACATAAGAGAAGTCATGTTGGATCAGGCCAATGGCCCATCCAGTCCAACACTCTGTGTCACATAGGAACTTAAGAGAAACCATGTTGGATCAGGCCAGTGGCCCATCCAGGCCAACACTCTGTGTCATAGAAGGACAAAAGAGAAGCAATGTTGGATCAGGCCAATGGCCCATCCAGTCAACACTCTGTGTCACATAAGAACATAAGAGAAGCTATGTTGGATCAGGCCAGTGGCCCATCCAGTCCAACACTCTGTGTCACATAAGAACATAAGAGAAGCCATGTTGGATCAGGCCAAAGGCCCATCCAGTCCAACACTCTGTGTCACAGAAGAACATAAGAGAAGCCATGTTGAATCAGGCCAATGGCCCATCCAGTCCAACACTCTGTGTCACATAAGAACATAAGAGAAGCCATGTTGGATCAGGCCAGTGGCCCATCCAGTCCAACACTCTGTGTCACATAAGAACAGAAGAGAAGCCATGTTGGATCAGGCCAGTGGCCCATCCAGTCCAACACTCTGTGTCACATAAGAACAGAAGAGAAGCCATGTTGGATCAGTCCAATGGCCCACCCAGTCCAACACTCTGTGTCACATAGGAACTTAAGAGAAACCATGCTGGATCAGGCCAGTGGCCCATCCAGTCCAACACTCTGTGTCACATAAGAACATAAGAGAAGCCATGTTGGATCAGGCCAGTGGCCCATCCAATCCAATACTGTGTCACACAGTGGCCAAAACCCCCCCCCCAGCACCAGGTGTCATCAATCTGAAGCAAGGTGGGGCTCCTTGCGCAGACTGAAGGGTCAGGAATCGACAGAGTCAGAGCTCTGGCTACTTCGCAGTGCACCCCATTTATTTATTTAATTTATATCCCACCCTCCCCACCAAAGGCAGGCTCAGGGCGGCTCACAAACCAAGGGTTGACACAAACATGACCAGTGTTCCCCCTAAGCTGAGTTAGCGTGAGCTAGCTCACAGATTTTCAGCCTCCAGCTCACAGATTTTTGTCTTAGCTCAGGAAGGGAGACCCCAGAGCACACTAATTGATGCAACAGATCACAACTTTAATGCTAGTTAGTCACAAAGTAGAATTTTTGCTCACAGGACTCTGCAAGCTTAGAGGGAACTCGGCACATGACATAAATGCAAGTGGGCACACGCGTCTCACCGGGGACAACTTTTGGGAGTGCTGGCAAAGAGGGATCAGAGAATAACCAGTTAGAAACTGCAGTGAGGATCAGCTCAGAGAATCAACATTCATAACCGCAGGTAGCATTTGAGAGTGCTGTGTGTGCGGGAGGGGTTCCGTGCTGCTTGGCGCAAGCAAGTCCTGCACAGATCTGCAATGCATTGTTGTAACCACCTTGCCCAAAGGATGAAGGGGCTGCACAGCCCATGTCTCTACGGTACGGCCATTTCTGGCCACATTCATGGCCGGAGAGAGCCACGCCTCCCTACCCTTCACAAGGTTGCCAGCGCTGGGCTTCAGCCAGTGGCACTGCCAGGGGAAGAGGGGCAGCTGCAGGGTGACCCACCCCAGAGGGAGGAAAAGGCTGGAAGACACAAATGTGCCCAGAGTTCAGAACGTGACGAGCCCAGGGCAGAATGTCCCACATGTCCAGAAGGGGTGCCCAGAGGAACAGCTGCTCCTGGGGGGAAGAAGCCAGCTGCCCACTTCTCTTGCCGGCCCTGCCCCCTTCCACCATAAGCTGCCTCTCGGTTGGGTGTGCTGCAAAAGCTGCAAGGGAGAGAGAATGCCGCCCCCCGCCCACGCCCCCGGAGCTCTCTGCGGCTGGAGGAAGGCACTCTGGCTGGCCACCCCCTTTTCACAACACTGGGGATCTTGCCTGCACTGCCTGAGCACTCTGACGCAGCCTGAATTTTGCCTCCATCCCGTCAACCAAAGCAGACAGAGCACGCCAACTTCAAAACCCTCCATGTCCCTCATCTCCTACAAAGGTTACAAGCAGGGCTGAGTACTGCCAAAGGCCGGACTCTGCCCCACACCCCATCCACAGGAACGGACCGTGCAGTAAGTTAATATTTCAGCAACCCAGAGGGTGGCAGAGAAGCACCCCCCTGCAAGGCCTCCAAAGCTGTGTTAACACGAGTGGAATGAAAGCCCCTGAGAGGCTCTGTCAATACCTCCTACCCCCCCCCCCCCCGAGCCCTCTCCCAAAGCCCACAGGGCTGGAAGCTGCCCCCTTTCAAGCACTGCCGTGCCCAAGGCTAAATGTGTCTCTGGGCTCGGCAGCAAAGAGCGTCTCATTTATCATTCATTCAGCACAGACTACATCAGCGCCTTCTTCGTTCCGCTCGGCCAGCACACAGGGACATTTATATCTCCTGGTTCCCCGCCTCAAAGCTGCCCTATCTGCCCCCCTGGCTTCTACTGCCGGTGCTAAAATAAAACTGCTGTGTGTGATCTTTGCCGTGCTCAAGAGTTTCAAGCCCAGCTCCGGTTCACTCGCGGCCCACAGGTGCGGGACCCAGGAATCCAGAACTGCTCATTTCTCTCACAGGGCCTCACCATACAAACTAGCTCCACGTAAGCTCTTGCGTAATACACAGAGCTTTTTGAAACACACACACAATATTGTTCCGATAACACCAGCAGGTAATGTGCATTCACAGCTCTTCCTAAGCACGTGGAAAGAGAAACATTTCTGGCTCCTGAGTATTTTAAACCCCATCCCTCTGGCCCACTGCTTGAGACGCACTCCAGATCGAGTAGAGCAGTTGCCACACTCCGCTCGAATGATCCAGCGATTGGACTATCTGACTGAGACCCGGATTCTAAACCTCACTCGGCTATGAAGCTAGCTGAGAGGCCTCAAGCCACTTCCTCCCTCCCTCGCGCTCACCTCCTTCACAAGGCTGTGAGAAACAGAACAAGAGGAAGGGGAGAACCAAACATCCCTCCCTCCGGGCTTCTTGGGAGGAAAACTAGGATAAAAAAAAAGATGTAGAGCAGGGGTGTCGAACTCATAAGGGCCGGATCTGACATAAATGAGACCTTGTTTGGCCGGGCCATGTCAGGCCAGCCTATCTAAGATTAGGTAGCAGAGATATAAGCTTTATAAAGGACACAGAAAAACACAATTAAAGATTTTTTTTAAAAAAATATCCTAAATCATGCTTAAAACATTAGCACATGTTGGTCTTAAAGGTCCTGTCTTTGTATCTCTCCCTTGGGATCCAGGGAACCGGGCAAAGGAAGCTCTGGCTGTTTCCTTCTTTCCCCAGGGGACGAGGGGGAGGAGCCTCAGCCAATTGAAGGGAGAGAGGCTTGGCTCAGTAGCTCTGCTGTGTGATTGAAAGAGCCTGGAAAAACAAGCTCTGCCTCCCCCCCCTCTCCGGGAGACACCTCAGCCAATGGAGAAAATAGAAGTTTTGCTCTGTAGCTCCTGTGCGATTGAGCAAGCCTGGCAAAGCAAGCTCTGATGCAGAAGGAAGCAAGAGAGAGAGAGAAGGAAGCAGGCAACAGCCAGTTCCTCGAGGGCCTGATAGAATCCCTCCGGGGGCCTGATTTGGCCCCTGGACTGCATTTTTGACACCCCTGAGTGTGACGATAACCAGAATCATAGAGTTGGAAGGGACCTCTAGGGTCATCTAGTCCACCCCCCTGCACAATGCAAGAAACTCACAAAGCCCTCCCCCTAAAATCACAGGATCTTCATTGCTGTCAGATGGCCACCTAGCCTCTGTTTCAAAACCTCCAAGAAAGGAGAGCCCATCACCTCCCGAGGAGGAAGCCTGTTTCACTGAGGAATCGCTCTAACGGTCATGAAGTTCTTCCTAATGTTGAGCCAGAAACTCTTTTGATTTAATATGAACCCACTGGTTCTGGTCCTACCTTCTGGGGCCACAGAAAACAATTCCGCACCATCCTCTATAGGACAGCCCTTGAAGATGGTGATCATATCACCCCTCAGACGCCTCCTCTCCAGGCTAAACATACCCACTCACAAGGCCAGTTGCCACTAATGTGATAAACTCTTGCAAGACGACCAAATCTGATTCCTTTACATCACACAGTTAACCCCTTTCTCATTAAATCCCTGGAAAACACAAATGCAACCAACTCAAGGTGGGCGGTGGGGTGGGAAATCCACCCCGGAGCTATCGCCTGCCATCCAGAAGAGATTCTACATGGAACTCAACAGCCTGAAACTTGCAGGAGTAAGCTTTTTTAAAATTCCCAGAAAATATTTTTAAGGCTAAAAACAAAAAAACCCACCACACGCAAAATGAATAGACTGATGTCTGATACGGAGGAGGCCAGAGACGACATTGCAGCGGGCAAAGCAAAAGGGGCAGCTCCACCTGGAAGTCTGCATATTCCTCCTCTGGAATGCAGCTAGAGGCCACCACCTCTCTCTCACACACAAGTAAACTCACGGCTAAGCCAGAGTGGCATTCGCCCTTTTGCCCAACCTATTTCCCTGCAAATTTTCTGGAGCCTGTTAAGCACTTGTACTCCAGGGTAGATGAAGGGAGGTGGTATGGAGACAAGGAGCCAGAGGAAAGGGTTTCAGGAGCATGGAATCTTCAGTAAGGCAGACCAGAGAGACTGCTGCATGGATACAGGTACGCGTCTGAACCTTTAACAACCTGGGGAAATCCAAAGTTCTGGAGCCTACAGAACCAGGTTTGTGTTCTTCCCCTAGCACAACACTGGCACTGGCATTAAACCACTGTTCGTTCCTGCCTTCATTACTCGGGCTTATTCTTTGCGGGGCACACAACGTGTGTGGGGAGGGGGCGTGTCTCTGGTGGTGACACTTTGAACATATGAACATATGAAGCTGCCTTATACTGAATCAGACCTCTGGTCCATCAAAGTCAGTATTGTCTTCTCAGACTGGCAGCAGCTCTCCAGGGTCTCAAGCTGAGGCTTTTTCACACCTATTTGCCTGGACCCCTTTTTTGGAGATGCCAGGGATTGAACCTGGGACCTTCTGCTTCCCAAGCAGATGCTCTACCACTGAGCCACCGTCCCTCCCCAAACTTTTGTTTGGAAGGATGGGTTATAATGTCTAAGTGTCGTTTCACAGGGAAGCCATGCTGGTCTGCAGTAGATCAGCTAGATTTGAGTGCAGTGGCACCTAAGCAGACCAGCAAGGTTTTCACAGTAGAAGCTTTTGAGAGGCAAAGTGACATATCTGATGAAGGGAGCTTTGCCTCTCAAATGTTTATAGATGCTGAAAACCCACGGTGCTTCTAGACTCCAATCTAGACGTTTAAGCACAAATTATTTCATAAGAAGCCGGTGAAGAAGCCGCATGCAAAGAGGCCGAAAATACCTTGCTCTATGCAAAGAGCCAAGATTAGCCTTCAGAGGCTTCTGTCCCCTTGATTCATGGCCATCCTCATGGAAGGTACTGGCTGGTGTGACTCCATTCTGAGGTCGGAGGGCCAAAATTAGCCATCAAAAACAATACCCTGCATCCCTACCTCGAGGCTTAGGTCAGGTTACCAAATTCCCCCAAGCTTACCCAGGGAGCCGTCTGCTCTCCCTGACGCACACTTGTCTGCTACAGCAGCACAGAAGACGTTCATGAACGCAATCCCTCCGCGAACAACCCACCCAAGTTTTACGGAATTCAGAATCTTACACGCCCTTGGGATCCCTTCTGACATTTCCACTGACCCCCCCAGGTATCTGAGGCAGACGCTTTCCCACTGTTCTCTTAACTACCACCATGAACAAAGCACGTTTCATCCTGCTGTGCTGAGGGGCATTCCTAACAACGCAGAATGATCCTCCATTCCTGACCTCCTGCCAGAATGTCAAGAGTGAGGGGAGAATCCGCAGTGTCCAAAACTGTAAAATAGGAGCTGCCTAGTCAATCAGCTTTAGAGGTCCTTGTTGTCAGGAGCGCTGATGGAGACACCAAAAGTTCTCTAGGAAAACAAGGTCCTGCCACAACTAAGTGGTGGAGGAATGTGCAACCAAGTCACAGCTAACTTATGGCAATCCCTCAGGGGGGTTTCAAGGCAGGAAGTGGCTTTCCATTGCCTCCCTCTGCATAGCGACCCTGGATTTCCTGTGGTCTCCCGTCCAAATACTAACCAGGGCCAGCCTTCTTTAGCTTTCCAGATCAGGCTAGCCTGGACCACAATAAGCTCTCTGAAGGGGAAATCTGTTGTGTTCAACAGAGCAGGTAGGAAGTAACAAACTATGGAGTCGGGGTCAAGTCTCAGCTCAACTCAAGACACACTGGACAGGTCTGTGTAATCGGAGTGATTCTGGGCCAGTCATTCACCCTCCGCCTCACTTACCTCGCAGGGTCGTGATGCGAAAAGGATGGGATCACCACATCCACGTACAGTTAACTCAAACTCATCAAAGAAAGAGCGGAATATACATGTGACCATCTGTCACTTGAAAGACTCAAACACAACCTCTCAGTATTCGGCAGAAACTGCAAAATATCTGTCTTTGGGCTTCAGAAGGGCAACTCAGGCGGAAGTGTCCGGAAGACACAGGCCTCCCCAGCAGGAGTTAAAGCTGCACTAGAGAGCTAGAATGCAGAAGGAACATGTGTCTCCGCCAATCAAGGCACTAACAGATACGGTTACAAGGCTTAGCATCCTCCACTCACTTCCTTACACAATAAAGGAACACTAAACTCAATCGTGCTGAGATATATTTATCTCCACCTGCTGGGTGGGCACTGAGTAATGGAGCTCACCGCATTCTGAGGTACTTCGTTGAAGGGAGAATGCCTTACCAGGAACAGCAGGTTTCAGAATGCAAAGATGTGGGGGGAAGGGGAGATGAGGGAGGCTTCAGATTAAAAGCAACACCGTTATCTTTGGATCTGGGAAGAAGAACCTGAACTCAAACGATGAGCTTCCATCAGCACACTCAGCATCACTACCCTGCCAATTAAGCTCTAAGACGGGAATACAGGCCTAGTCCTTACAAAGGCATAGCATGACCAATGCCCCGCCCCACAGAAGCTCACTGACAGAGGGGAGGCCCAGAGCACTCTACTCCCCGCATGCAGGACATCTCAACCCACCACCAAGACCCAACCCCCATGGGAGAAGAGCTACTAAACCAGAGTGTACCCCTCCCCCCGCGCTCCCTCTTAGGGTTTAGTCATCCAGCTAACCCAGCTTCCTTCCTCTCCTGGGAACTTCACCACCTGTTTAGAGATCCAAAAGATATTATTTCGTTCACCAAGTCTTGGGATCAGCTGGAGCAGCCTCAGGAGTGAGGTCCCCACCCTCTCCACCCATGCCAGGCCTTGACAATCCCTTCCCTCTCCTCAGACCCCCCACAAGCTCCCTCCGGTCAGGCTTCCTTGAAACCCCCACCCCACCCCACCCCAATACAGCCCACAAACTACAACTGAGGCTCAGCACCACACCCAGGAACCTGCTACCCTCAACAGCACCAAAGTGCAACCCTCCCACCCGTTCGCCTGGGAACATGTCAAGTCATTCCCCGCCCAGGACCCAACACCCCTCTTCCCATGCAAAGCCACCCCCCCGAACTGTCTCCCAGTAGGGGATACCAGCCCCCTCCCCCCTCCAGCTGCTCTTCCTCCTCCCCGGGCGCCCCTGGCCAGGGCAGCCCCCTCCCCACCCAGCTTCAGCCTCCTCCTCCGGTGGGGCAGCAGCCTGACCCCCTCCCAGGCTCCTCGTCCCCCTTCCTCCTTCTCCTTGGGTGCCCCCGGCCAGGGCAGCCCCCTCCCCACCCAGCTCCAGCCTCCTCTTTCTCCTCCAGCGGGGCAGCCGCCCAACCCCCTCCCAGGGTCCTCACCCCCCCCTTCCTCCTCCTCCTTGGGTGACCCCGGCCAGGGCAGCCCCCTCCCCACCCAGCTCTCCTCCCCACCCAGCTCCAGCTTCCTTTCTCCTCCAGTGGGGCAGCCGCCCGACCCCCTCCCAGGCTCCTCGTCCCCCTTCCTCCTCCTCGGGCGCCCCCGGCCAGGGCAGCCCCCTCCCCACCCATCCCCAGCCTACTTTCTCCTCCAGCGGGGCAGCCGCCCGCCCCCTTCCCAGGCTCCTTGTGCCCCTTCCTCCTCCTTGGGTGACCCCAGCTAGGGCAGCCCCCTCCCCACCCATCTCCATCCTCCTTTCTCCTCCCGCGGGGCAGCCGCCCTCCCCCTCCCGGTCCCCCAGGCAACCCGCCGGCCCCGCCCCCGGTCGCCATGGCAACCCCGTTCACCTTGTAGAAGGCCCCGTTGGAGCCCCGCACTTCCACCGGCAGCCCCTCCATGGGCCCCGCCGCTGCCGCAGGCGACGGGGGGGCGGGGGCGACGGGGGGCGGCGGGGGCGACGGGGCGGCGGCCGCCACCGAGGGCGGGGAAGAGCCGCCGCCGCCACCGCTCCGCGCTGGGGTCTCCGCCGCCGCCGCCGGTGGGGGGATGGGGGCGGGGCGGGGCCCGGCCTCCTCCGGCTCCGCCACCGTGACCAGCCCAGCCGCGGCCTGGCGCGGCCCGGCCCACTCCGCTCGCCTGGCGCGCTGCTCCTGCCCGCCCGCCCGCCCGCCTTCCTTCCCCCACCCGCGGCCGGCGCCAGGAGACCTCCCCTCACACAGCGCGCACACCCCCCCTCACTGCCGTGCGTGCGTGCGTGCGCGCTGCGCCGGCGGAGGGGAGGGGAGGGGAGGGGCCTGCGTCTCGAGCGCGGGGCCACGCCCGCCGCCCCCTCCGCTCTCCTCCCGGCCAATAGGCGGGCGGGCTCGCGCCCAAGGCTCGGCGCGATTGGAGCTAAAGAAACAGCGCCCGCCTCCCCCGGCCCCTTCGCTTCTCGCGCTTTC
Source organism: Heteronotia binoei (assembly GCF_032191835.1). Classification (NCBI taxonomy): domain Eukaryota; kingdom Metazoa; phylum Chordata; class Lepidosauria; order Squamata; family Gekkonidae; genus Heteronotia; species Heteronotia binoei. The sequence goes on along the minus strand of NC_083237.1, from coordinate 1,566,843 downwards.
TTTTCTCTCCTCCCTTCCTGACGACCAATGGGAAGAAAAATAGGGATTCCCCGTCTAGCCAATCGTAGCTCGTCTTTCTTCACCAATCCGAACCCCCCCTTTGCTTCTTCTTGTCCAATCATGACGGCGTTCTGGCTTCCTACGACCAATCCTGAGGCGACTTTGTCGACCCCCCCCCCGCGCGTAACACAGATCCTTCCCCCTAACTGCTTTGAAAGGGATATGGAACCGGAAGCCTTTTTCTTTCCCGTCTTGTGGAAAGTATTTCCGAGCTGAGCATCAAGCAAGGAAAAGTTTTATATTTATTACAGCTGCCGTGTCATAGCATTACAATATAGTTTACAGTATTGTACATATCGCAATATTGACATGCAGCCATTTGATTTGCTTTTTTCTATACGTAAGGATGTAGAAATGTAATTTGTAGAACGGCATGTTAAAATAACTATAATAACACAACTTTTTTAAAAAAATATTTCCGTAACGTCTTCGCAGCGTCTCAGGACCCTTCATCCGCTAAAGGTCGGGCGGGGACGCCTCGCTAACCTGCGCGACGGGGCCACGCCCAGCCCACCTTGATAGGGCTAGCCGAAACATTAAGCCCGCCCCCTCACTCTTGACTGGCTAAGCTTTCACGTCAATCGACAGGGCCGTTAAGGGGGTGGGAGCTTGGTCTGCTTTGAACCTCTCTTCCTTTGGCTCCGCCCACATTCCTCAGTGGGCGAGTAAGAAGCCCGCCTTCTTCGATTCGTTACTCTTCAATGTCTGTCACGAGAGCCCCGCGAGTCTGCCCCGCCCCTTTCCCTTCCCCCTTCGCCTCAATGAAGCTTCCTGGAGTCTGAGGGGAAAAGGACGTTATAACTTAATTCTGCCTGTTATTGTACCAAATAAATCAGTATATGTTCTCGACTGAAGCAGACACATTTCAGAGATGAACCTGAATTATTCTAAACCACAAACTGCGGCTATTATTATAATTAAACCAAACTAACCAGAATATTTTCCTCAGCGCTTTTGCTGGACTGAAGTAGACAGATTCCAGATTATGAGCCTAATTTTTGTCTGTACGAATTTACCTTCAGATGGCGTCTGTTACAAGAATCTAGTTTTTAAAAATCGCTGTGTGGTCAAAAGCACTGAGGTCGGAAGAACCCAAACGCTGCGTCCGCCAACATGGCAGCTGAACGGCCATTCCTGATCCATGGAATCGTAGAGCTGGAAGGGACCATAGAGGCCATCTAGTCAACCCGCTGCCCGATGAAGGAACAGCTTAGAGCATCGCTGACCAGTGTTTGCCCAGCTGCTGCTTAAAGATTGCCAATGAGGGAGCTCAACCTCTCCCTTCATAGCTGATTCCACAGTTGAACAAAACTTATTGCAAAAAGGTTTTTCCTAATATCCAGCCAGTACCTTCCTGCCCATAAGCCCATGATTGCAAGTCCTCTCCTCTGAAGAAGAAGATTTGCAGATTTATACCCCACCCTTCTCTCTGAATCAGAGACTCAGAGCGGCTTACAATCTCCTAGATCTTCTCCCCCCACAACAGACACCCTGTGAGGTGGGTGGGGCTGAGAGGGCTCTCACAGCAGCTGCCCTTTCAAGGACGACCTCTGCCAGAGCTACAGCTGACCCAAGGCCATTCCAGCAGCTGCAAGTGGAGGAGTGGGGAATCAAACCTGGTTCTCCCAGATAAGAAGAAGACTGTAGATTTATACCCCACCCTTCTCTCTGAACCAGAATCTCAGAGCAGCTTACAATCTCCTTTATCTTCTTCCCCCACAACAGACACCCTGTGAGGTGGGTGGGGCTGAGAGGGCTCTCACAGCAGCTGCCCTTTCAAGGACAACCTCTGCCAGAGCTATGGCTGACCCAAGGCCATTCCAGCAGCTGCAAGTGGAGGAGTGGGGAATCGAACCCAGTTCTCCCAGATAAGAGTCCGCACACACTTAACCACTACACCAAACTGTTCCTGCCAACAGGAACAGCTCCCTGCCCTCCTCTAAGGGACAGCCCTCCAAAGACTTCAAGAGAGCCATCATGTCCCCTCTTAACCTCCTCCAGACTCCAGGATGCTGTGTCTCTGTTGATACACCTAAAGATCTCAGGAAAGGACAAGCCAATTAAGTTGAATGGACACCCCTGCCCGCCATCTCACAGCCTTTCAGGCCTTGCATTCAGCCTGCTGCGCTATGAATCCCTGGTTTTGACAGACATTTCATCTTGTATATTGATGCTCCAGGTCCAGGGCTGGCAGATGTGGCCTTAGTGGCAGAGCCAGTAACAGCTCCAAAGGAGTGGCATTTCTCCTTTCAGTGGCCATGTCTATCAGCTGTTCGGGGGACCGGAAGGAAAGTCCAGAGAATGTTGTGGCCAAGGGCTTTCCTATGCCTTCTCTTGGGTTATCATGGGACTCAGCTGCCAGGCAATTCCTGGGCCTCTGTGACTTTAGAAGAAGGCCTTGGGTTGTGCCAGGAGGACATTGCCTGGGCAGAGCAGGGATGTCAGATGTAGAGCTCTGGACCTGCTGGAATGGCCTTGGGTCAGCCATAGCTCTGGCAGAGGTTGTCCTTGAAAGGGCAGCTGCTGTGAGAGTCCTCTCAGCCCCACCCACCTCACAGGGTGTCTGTTGTGGGGGGAGAAGATCTAGGAGATTGTAAGCCACTCTGAGTCTCTGATTCAGAGAGAAGGGTGGGGTATAAACCTGCTCTCTTACAGCCTGTGGAGAGGCCTGGTCACAGACAGAAGAGAAAAAGAAGATGATGAAGAAGAAGAAAATGATGATATTGGATCACTCCAAATCTCAGAGTCTCAAAGTGACTCACAATCTCCTTTATCTTCCTCCCTCACAACAGACACCCTGTGAGGTGGGTGGGGCTGAGAGGGCTCTCACAGCAGCTGCCCTTTCAAGGACAGCCTCTGCCAGAGCTATGGCTGACCCAAGGCCATTCCAGCAGGTGCAAGTGGAGGAGTGGGGAATCAAACCCGGTTCTCCCAGATAAGAGTCCGCACACTTCACCACTACACCAGAAGAGGACTCAAGGTGACTGTCACCCCCCCTTCACCAAATCCTGAGGCTACTGGGACCTCCTGCAAAGGAGATGGAGGGCACCCAGGCCCAGAGCTCTACATCTGACATCCCTGCTCTGCCATGGAACCTGGTGGGTGGAACCCTCCCTTTCTAACATCACTTGATGGGCACTTGGAAAGGTATTGGCAGGCTTCATTGGCACCACGCTGGGGGGTCTCTGCATTAGATATGAGAGGAATGAACATCGGAAGTTCACATTGTGGCTTCAGTGAAGTGCCAAGCTTCAATGGAAAGTGGAGTGGAGTAGTACAGATTTGGGGGGAGGGGTTGAGAGTCAGGGTCCTCCCAGAGCAGAATGGTACGTGGAAGTGTTGATAGGAATTGAGCCTCTGGATTATCTGTCTTTGGTCTGCCCTAAGGGCAGGAACGGTGGCTCAGTGGCAGAGCATCTGCTTGATAAGCAGAAGATCCCAGGTTCAATCCCTGGCATCTCCAACTAAAAAGGGTCTAAGCAGAAGATCCCAGGTTCAATCCCTGGCATCTCCAACTAAAAAGGGTCCAGGCAAGTAGGCATGAAAAACCTCAGCTTGAGACCCGGGAGAGCCGCTGCCAGTCTGAATAGACAAGACTGACTAGGATGGACCGAGGGTCTGATTCAGTAGAAGGCAGTTTCATATGTTCATATATATTCATTTGAACCTAGTTTTAAGAGGGGGACAGTGGCTGAGTGGTAGAGCATGTGCTTGGTAAGCAGAAGGTCCCGGATTCAATCCCCGGCATCTCCAACTAAAAAAGGTCCAGGCAAGTAGATATGAAAAAACTCAGCTTGAGACCCTGGAGAGCTGCTGCCAGTCTGAGCAGACAAGACTGACTTTGAGGGACCCAGGGGGGGGTCTGATTCAGTAGAAGGCAGCTTCATACGTTCAAGTTCATGGGGTGCTCCAGTTGTCTGCGGCTCAAGGCAGCGTCTGGCTGTAAGACCTCCTCCCAAAGCTGGGTCTTGGAGGCTTGTTGGCAGAGAGAGTCACGCCAATGGGCACGTGAAGATGGGTGCCTCCCTCTGACCTTCTTGTTGGCCGACAACTTGCCCCTGCATTGTTCCTTCTTACTGTAAAAACTCTTTATGGCTTTCCCCTAAACACCAGCCATAAATCAGAGGGCGTTTTAGGTAATGGGGCACGGTGCCCACAGACAAGAATGCGGCGACTTCCACGCTGTCCTCCCCACCCGCACTCTGAGATTCCTGATTTTCGAGCAACCTTTACTGAAGGCCACTACACTCATTTAGCCCTCGTGGCAGATCAAGTGTGTATTTGGGAGCAGGTGGAGGTGGGGGAGAGATGGGGACCAAACGCGCATTCAAGATGAACCAGTGCCCAGCACAAGCTGCGGATGAATGTGCCCCTCTCTCTCCAGCTTCCACCTAGGGTTACCACCCCCAGGCTGGGAAATTCCTGGATATTTGGGGGTGGAGCCTAGGGAAGGGAAGGGGATGGAGCTCAGTGGGTACATGGTCATAAAGTCCACCTTCCAATGAGGCCATTTCTTCTTGGAGATCTGTTGCGATTCCAGAAGATCTCCAGGGCCCAGCTGGAGGTTGGCAAACCTTGACAGGTCCATGCATGCCCCAGACAACAGACACTGAGCACCTGGGCAAAGAAGTGAGCCATGAACTCACCAGGGATCGGTCAGCCACTGAATCTGGGGAATCCTCCTGATTAGGCGTTCGGTGCTGTTCCTTCCTGTTGATGGGCCGTTGGCCTGATCCAACATGGCTTCTCTTATGTTCTTATGTTCCACTAAACCCCAAGATCCCTTGCTGCTGGGGGACCATCCATTCGGGATCAGCTCCCCAGAGGTTGCTTTGGGCAACCCCAAAAGAATCTCCCAGAATCCTTTGCGACGTGAAAAAAGGATTCTCCTGGGAGAGCCTACGGCTGCTTTGCTGGCCAGCCAAAAAGATGGGTGCACCAAGTGGCCCCATGGGTTGTTTCTGCAGCTGGGATGGTCTGGTGATGGAGTGGGGGGGCATCAGACCAAGCCTCTGGCTTCTGGTCTTTAAAAAAGTGTGTCTGGGAGGCCAGACAGGCGATGGGAGCTTGGGAAGGTGCTGGAAGAGACAACTTTGCAGTGTCTCAGTGTGATTCTTGGATTAAGGGCTTTTTTGTAGCAGGAACTCTTTTGCATATTAGGCCACCCCCCCTCGATGTAGCCAATCCTCCAAGAGCTTACAGTAGGCCCTGTATGAAGAGCCCTGTAAGCTCTTGGAGGATTGGCTGCATGGGGGAGGGGGTGGCCTCATATGCAAAGGAGTTCCTGCTACCAAAAGAGCCCTGAGAACTCCTCACCATTTCACCATCACAGCCAACAGTTGGGAAGGCAGGGCAGCATCCATTCCCATGAAAGAAACTTAACATAGAAATAAGGCCTCAGCTACCTATGGGAAGTTCTGACCATAGAATTCCTGGAAAATCCTAAAGCTATCCAAAAGTGACAAGGATAGCTCTAGCAATTGCCAGAAACTCTACAGTAGGGTCAGATGACCATAGAGTTTCTAGTGATTGCTTTCTCCCCAGGGCCATGGTGCCCACCCTCTTTGGCCCCCGTTTCTGACCACCACTCAGCTGAGCATTGGTGGGCAAAAGTCTGTGATTGCCTGGAGGTTTCCCGCCAGGTCTGTACGTTTCCAAGGCAGGAAACAAGGAGACCTGTTGGACCTGGGTGGGGGGAGAAGACCCTGGATGGGGGGAGAAGACAAAAATCATAGAGTTGGAAGGGACCTCCATAATCTAGTCCAACCCCCTGCTCAATGCAGGAAATTCACAACCACCTCCTCCCACTAGGCTTGCCAATCCCCAGGTCCCAGCAGGGGTTCTTCCGCTTTCCCAGGCTCCTTCCCGCTCCCAGTCAGCCGGCCGGTGGGGGGGGGAGCCCTGCCCCCAGAGGACCATGAGCCTTTTCACCTCCGGAGGCTTCAGTCTCTGATTGAAAGGCTTCCTCTTGGGATGGGGTGTCTGTGTTACTTGGAAGAAGTTGGCAGCAACTCGTGAGTAGAAAGGCCAATCCCTCACTTCAGAGTTGCCAGAAACGGGGGGGGGGGGAGGGGAACGTCTGCTGAGCACTTCATTATTCCCTATGTGGAGATCGATTCTCATAGGGTATAATGGGGAATTGATCTGGAGGTTTCGGGGACTCTGGGGAGCTGTATTTTGAGGCAGAGGCACCATATTTTCAGTACCGTATCTAGTGCTTCTCCCCAAGTACCCCTCAAGTTTCAAAGCGATTGGACCAGGGGGTCCAATTCTATGAGCCCCGAAAGAAGGTGCCCCTATCCTTCATTATTTCCTATGGAAGGAAGACATTTAAAAAGGTGTGCTGTCCCTTTAAAAGGGATGGCCAGAACTCCCTTGGAGTTCAGTGATGCTTGTCACACCCTTGTTCCTGGCTCCACCCCCAAAGTCTCCTGGCTCCACCTCCAAAGTCCCCAGATATTTCTTGAATTGGACTTGGCAACCCTACCTCCCACACACCCCAAGTGACCCCCACTCCATGCCCAGAAGATGGCAAAAATCCACCACGATCCCTGCCCAAATTGGCCTGGAGAAAAATTGGTGCCTGACCCCAAAGTGGCAAGTCTCCCATATCTCACATTGGCATCCCTGACTGTTTTCAGCACCTAAACATTCGATGCAACTGAATCGGCATTTTCAAAAGCACGTTTTCAAATGAGTCAGAAGCCTGTAATAGAACTGTTCATTGATTGCTGACAGCTGAGACTCCCACCTCAGTTTCTCAGGCTATATCCCTTCTACATCTCTGGGTTTTGGGGTTATTGGGGCTTTTTTTTTTCCCCCATGGCTGGTTTCCCCATGTTTTGGCGGAGCTCACACCTCTGTTGCTGCTGCCTCTCTTACTCCCTCGATTTTGCTCCATAATCACAACAACAATATTGTACGGTGCTGGGCCCTGATGCTCTGTGAGATCACCGGGGAATCATTTCCAACATGCAAAGGAGCCTTCTGAAGCAATGGCACGAGCCAAGCCGAACGAAGAAAGCCTTTTCTGTGGATATTCTTTGCTGCTTTGGGGTCCCCATGAATCCTGATGTCTGAGGAATAGGAGAGGATGCTGCAGAGAGAAAAGGCCTCCCCACCCCACCCTCCCCCAAAAAATCCCATGCAGGCAGAAGCCTCCTGTGACATCATCCCAGGGAGATCTGAATGCCACAGTTGGCAGGGGAGATTCCCGGCCCATGCCAGGAATGTACCCCGCTGTTGTGCCTTCAGGGCCTGTTTTGCGAAGGTCCCCATTCACTGCTGGCCACCGCTGTTACCCCATGCCAAGAGGAGAGGTAGCGGACACCCCGGGTCAAAATATTTATTTTTAGCCATCAAGGGGGAGGCAGAGGGCTGGGGGGGATTTGTACCCCCCGAGACACCCTTTTGTGGAGCCCACGTCATCCCCAGCCCTTCTTTGTCTGGCCGGCTGGCTTGGGAAGAGGGTGGAATTCTAACGAACTCAGGAGTCCTCCTTCCTGTCCAGCCCCCCCCCCCCACCTGCCTCCATAGGTCTCCCACAGCTCCAGGCCCCTGGCTGGGAAGGACCAGGACAGGAGGGAGACAGGGGGCTCTCCTACATCTGAGAGGGGAAAAGGAAAGAGTCCTCCCCACTGCCAGCCTGGGATTCCTGCCCTCTCTGGCCTAAGGGTGCCAGCCTCTCGGGTGGCCTTTTACAACTGGTCTCCAGCTGGCAGAGATCAGCTCCCCTGAAGAAAATGGCAAAATTCAAAACTGCACCGGTTGAATTATTACTCTCACACGTAAAGTGCGTAAATAAGCATTTTGTGCAATATAAAACAATACATGCAGCAAAAAGTTAGAACGCACCCCCTCTCATCGCTCCCCCAGTCCGTTTTCCTTGTCAAGGTCTTAGAGGCGTGGCCTTCTGCTGCTTTTTGCAGTCCGGACCCCGGGTGGAGTCGGGGGCGTCGTTCTGTGCAACTTCTCTTAGAGAGAACAAAGACCGTATTTCCTGGATTATTTACGGTTTCGTAGGAGTAACCCTTCGTCAGTCTTCTCTCAATGCTGCTTTTACTGGAGCCACAGTGCACTGAATTCATTTATGGATCAACGCATGTAGCAGAGATGTGTGAACGCATGCATTTGATCCATGAATGAATTCAGCGTGAGCAGAGCTTAGGACTGCAGTACTGCAGCTTTAACATTCTGCGCCACGGGGCTGTTCTGGAAATGAAGGAAAGGTCCCCTGTGCAAGCACCAGTCGTTTCTGACTCCAGGGTGACGCTGCTTTCACAACGTTTTCACGGCAGACTTTTTACGGGGTGGTTTGCCATTGCCTTCCCCAGTCTTTTACACTTTCCCCACAGCAAGCTGGGTACTCATTTGACTGACCTCGGAAGGATGGAAGGCGGAGTCAACCTCGAGCCGGCTACCTGAAAACCCAGCTTCCGCCAGGATCGAACTCAGGTCATGAGCAGAGAGTTCATACCGCAGTAGTACAGTACTGCGGCTTTACCACTCTGCGCCACAGGGCAGATCAGTTATATCTATAACCTGGAGATCAGTTGTAAATACAGGAAATACCCAGGTGCCACCTGGAGGTTGGCAACCCTAGCTGCCTGTGGCTGGGGGTGGGCGGTAGGAGCAGCCATGAAAAAGTTGGTGACCTCAGCAGAAGGCGATCAAGGCTCCCCCTCAGCGTGAAAGCTCCTCCGGCTTGAAATTGGTCTCCAGGGCTTCCGGGCTACCAAGGGCAGGAATGCCTATTTGCTCAGTGAATCCCCCCAATAAAAGAAGCAACGCAGGGGCCGGGGAGGTGATGGACAAAGGCAAGGCCACCACCGGCAGGCCTGGTCCAGCCTTCCATGCACCTCGAGGGGTTTGGGGCACCTTCACTTCATGAGCTTCCCGGGGCTCTTCCACCCCAAGCAGATCTGGTGCCCTTAACTCAGCATCCTCTAGAGAGGCCTTTGGAGAGGCTTCAGTGTGGGGGCAGCCTTGGCTGGGCTGCTCCTGATGAGACCTCCAGGCCGGGGGCTTTGGGCTTCTTCTAGGTAGGCCTGAGAGACCCCTCCCCTCTCATCTGAGAAACCACGCCTCCGGTCTTTCATTGACACCCATTCATTTTAATGGGGCTTGTGAAAGAGAACTTCCCAGGAGGGAAACCTGTCTGCCGCCTTGATTTTCACACAGTTCTAGTCTTGCAGCCACATCAACGCCAACTATTTTTCACTCCGGGAAAAGTCTCTAAGACAAAAGTGTTAAACATGTGGCCCGAGGCTGGATCAGGCCCCTGGAGGGGTCCTATCAGGTCCCCGAGCAACTGGCTGTCATCTGCTTCCTTCTCCCTCTCTCTTGCTTCCTTCTGCATCACAGATTGCTTTGCCAGGCTTCCTCAATCGCACAGGAGCTATAGAGAAAAGCCTCTATTTTCTCCATCAGCTGAGGTTCCTGCCTTGGGGAGGAAAGGCGGGGGGAGGGAGAGTTTGCCTTGCCAGGCTCTCGCGATCGCACAGCAGAGCTACTGAGCCAAGCCTCTCTGCCTTCTATTGGCTGAGGCTCCTCAGACTAAGAGTTATCAGTTATCAGAGACTGTTAAATAAACTAAATATTGCAAGAATGCTAATGTTTTAAGCATGTTTTATTTTAAGATTTAAAAAAAGCCTTTGTGCTTGTCTGTGTCCTTTATAAAGTTTGCATCTCTACTACCTGGCATTACATTTTATGACTAGGGTTGCCAATCCCCAGGTGGGGGCAGGGGATCCCCCGGTTTGGAGGCCCTCCCCGCTTCAGGGTCATTAGAAAGTGGGGGGCAGGGGATTGCTGCTGGGCACTCCATTATTCCCTATGGAGACTGATTCCCATAGGGTATAATGGAGAATTGATCTGTGGGTATCTGGGGCTCTGGAAGGACTGCTGTTTTGAGGTAGAGGCACTAAATGTTCAGCAACGCATCCAACATCTCTCCTTAAAAGACTCTCCAAGTTTCAAAAAAGTTGGACCAGGGGGTCTAATTCTGAGCCCCCAAAGAAGGTGCCTCTATCCTTCATTAGCCCCACCCACCTCACTGGGTGTCTGTTGTGGGGAAAGAAGATCTAGGAGATTGTGAGCCGCTCTGAGACTCTTGAGTGGAGGGCGGGATATAAATCCAATGTCTTCTTCTTCTTCATTATTTCCAGTGGAGGTAAAGCCTTTAAAAGGTGTGCATTCCCTTTAAAGGTGGTGGCCAGAACTCCCTTTGGAGTTCAATGATGCTTGCCACACCCTTGCTCCTGGCTCCACCCCCAAAGTCACCAGATAGTTCTTGACTCGAACCTGGCAACCCTGTGGCCCGGCCCAGCAAGGTCTCTCAATAATGTCAGATCTGGCCTTCCCCAATTTGACACCCCTGCTCTAAGAGGCCTCTGCACAAGACGGCTGGCTTCGGGTTGCCACCTTCTGCTTTAGAAACGCAGGGAGATTTGGGGGCGGAAAGCGGGGTGGGGCTTGGGAGGGAGGCAGTTCAAGGGGGGTGGGGTCCCACACAGTCCACCATCCTCCAAGGGAAGTAGGGTTGGGAAGTACCCAGAAACTTTGGGGGTGGATCTGGAGAGGGTGGGGTTTGGGGAGGGGAGGGGCCTCAGCAGGGTACAATGGCACAGAGTCCCCCCTTCCAAATAGCCCTTTTCTCCAGGGGAGCTGATCTCTGCCAGTGGTAAACACTGCAGGTCCCCAGCCCCAGCTGAAGGCTGGCAACCCAAGTCCAATTCAAGAAATATCTGGGGACTTTGGGGGTGGAGCCAGGAGACATTGGGGGTGGAGCCAGGAGACATTGGGGGTGGAGCCAGGAACAAGGGTGTGACAAGCATAATTGAACTCCAAATACCTTCCTTCCATAGAAAATAATGGATAGGGGTACCTTCTTTTGGGGCTCATAGAATTGGGCCCCCTTGTCCAATCCTTTTGAAACTTGGAGGGTATTTTGGGGAGAGGCACTGGATGTTATACTGAAAATTTGGTGACTCTATCTCAAAAAAATAGCCCTCCCAGAGTCCCAGATACTTGCGGATCAATTCTTAATTATTTCCTATGGGAATAAGTCTCTATAGGGAATAATAGCGTTCCCAGCAGACATATCCCTCCCCTCCCCCCGCTTTCTGATGACCCTGAAGCGGGGGGAGGGCCTCCAAACCGGGGGATCCCCTGCCCCCACCTGGGGATTGGGAACGCTATGGCAACCCTAAGTGGTGAAGGGATCTTTGCAGCCTGGAGATCAATTGGAACTGCAGGGGAACTCCACCCCTGGCATGGGCAGTGCAGTCGCGCTGCATCCTGGGTTCCGCAGTTTCAGAAGGAATTCTCGCATTTTTTTTCCCTTTAACACAAAAGAATAAATATATTGCATGGATTTACTGTGCAAATGTGGCCATGACACAGGCACAAAGGCAAAATAGAGGGAAGTGATTGTTCCTTGTATCATAATCTCCGTAAAGATTTATTTTGTAAGCTTTCTTTTTCCCCGGATTTGTCTATTCCACCACCCCATTGTTATTTATTGAATGATACTGAGGGGGGGGGGAGGTTAGCGAGGCTGTGGCAAAATTTTTGGCTGGCATCCTTCAATTTAAATCTGACCGTGTCTGAATGCATCTGCAAGCCCGGTTTCGTTTTGATTTTATCTCCAATGTTTAAATTTTTATATTCTGTGTATTTTTTATTTGCGACTGTTACGCCATGAAAGGTTTGGTATGGTAGAGGGAAGTGTCGAAAAAGACACAACGGCCCCTGGTGCACGGCTGACTTGGAAGACGCTGGGGCCGCTTCGTGGCTGTTGGATGGGCCACCGATTTGGGGCATCCCAAGTGATGGATCTGCAGGGTGAGGCCTCCAAACTCTTGCCTTTTAGTTGCTGGGAAAAGTTTAGAGGCCTCTAAATCACATCCCAGATGATCATCCGCAGTCCCCTAAAAGTTCAGAGCCCCAGCTGAACGTTTCCCAAAAGCAATCTTGTTTGGTGAACCGAGATGGTGTCATTCAACACTACCCTTTCAGCATTTTGGGTCAAACTGGCACCTTTTTAAGCAAGAGAGCCCAGTGTTTGACCCCCCCCCTCATGTTCTGCCCCCCTTCCCCATGGAGCCCCGGGGGGGGGGGTAGCGCCCCCTATGGGGAAAGGCCCCCAGAGCCACACACCCCTCCCCCGCCCCGCCCCCCTTCCTGAATCAAATGGCGGAGAACAGAAAGGCTGCCATCCCGGGGTGACTTTTGACCGTCTCTGGGGAAACCTCCCTGGAGAACAGAAAGAATCGGCTGGTCTTTTTCTTCCCCTGGGATGTTTCGGTGGCACCTCCGGGTTTCCCCTTGTGATGGGGTTAGGAAAGGGGGCTCTCACTGGAGGAAGGGGGAGAGGGTCCGGGGGGGGGCTATAGGGGGAAAAGGTCATTGGGGTGTGTGGGGAAATCGGGTGCTCTTAGATTAGAAGGAAAAGCCCCGTGGCGCAGAGTGGTAAAGCTGCAGTACTGCAGTCGGAGCCCTCTGCTCACGACCTGAGTTCAATTCCAGCGGAAGCTGGATTCAGGTAGCCGGCTCCAGGTTGACTCGGCCTTCCGAGGTGGGTCAAAGGAGTCCCCAGCTTGGGGGGGGGGAGTGGAGATGACTGGGGAAGGCAAGGGCGAACCACCCCGCAAAAAGTCTGCCGTGAAAACGTTGTGAAAGCAACGTCACCCCAGAGCCGGAAACGACTGGTGCTTGCACAGGGGACTCTACCTTTCCCTTTTGGATTAGAAGGAGCACATTGGCACCCAGAACTGGGGTGCAAAGCGGTGGGGGGGGGGCAGGTGGCAAAGGGAGGAATGAACTGGAACTTGAGGCGGCCAGGCAAGCTGGAGGAGGGGAGTGTCAGACCCCCTCCTGGGTCCACTGGAACCAGGACAGCCCCTGTGGAAACCTCACAGCGGCAGGACGCTTCTCCAGGAGCTTCCCCGTCTCCTCTGCTTCTTCCTCTCCACCCCGCTGCCTTGCCTTCTCTCCTTCTCCTCCTCGCAGCCAGACAAGCTGCTCAGCCCCCCACCCCACCCAGCTTTCCTTTGTCCCCCCTTTCCCGGAACGCATCCCCCAGGCAACGCTTGCCTCCAGTCTGCCTTTCACTGCGGGACAAAAGCGCCCCCCCCCCCGCCATGGACACCCTGGCCCTGTGCTCTGCCAGCAGGGGTGGCTCCCGTTGCCTGGGGAGATGGTCTGACGGGGGAAGGGGAGTCCGGCACCCTTATAAAAGTCCCAGCTGGGGCCAAGGGACAGCCAGCCGCAACCTGCCCAGCCCCTCGGACGCCCACCCCCAACTGGAACCCCCAAAGAAGCATTCTTGGACAAGGATGAAAACCTTCCTTCCCCTCCTCTTCTGGGCCCTCCTACCCCTGGTCTCCCAGAGCCCAGTTCACTCCCCCCAGGTAGGTCAAGAACCCAGGCGTCAGGAGCTGCCTCCACATTCACTGGACAGGGCACCCCTCCGTCTGTCCTGGAGAATGCCCACTGCCTGGATCTGGGCAGCTGGGGCGGGCCAGCCTGATTCCACTGCAGAGGAGCCCACCAGACACGGTGACACGCCGGGCTGCCAACTTCCAGGCGGGGCCTGGAAATCTCCCAGACTAACAGCTGATCACCAGACCACAAAGATCAGCTCCCCTGGAGAAAACGGCTGCTTCGGAGGGCGGGCTGTGTGGCATCCTACCTTCCTGAGGCCCCTCTCCTTCTAGGGTTGCCAGCCTCCAGGTGGGACCTGGGGATCCTGAGAAAAGGGATGCTTTGGAGGGCGGACTCTAGAGCACTGTGCCTCACTGCTGAGGTCCCTCCCTGCCCCCCCCCCCAAACCTCCAGGAGTTTTCCACCCTGGATGTGTCAACCCTCATCCCCTGCTGGAGGCTGCGGGGGGGCATTTCTGGCAACTCTTTGTGGGGCAGATGCTGGTGTGTTGGGAGGGGGGGGGGCTTGGTTTACAGAAGCGAGTTCCAAGTGACCCCCCCTTCTTTCCCCTTTTCAGGCCTTGCTGCAGCTCCTGGGGGAGGATCTGGCTGCTTTGCTGTCGAGCAACGAGCGGGACCCCCCTTTGGTCCCCCAGAGCTCCCTCTCCCAGCTCCTGAGCAGGCAGCCTCTCCCCCGGGAGCCCCCCAGTCCCCCCTTGGAACACCCCTGGCTCCACCTCCTCAAAGATTTTGCAAACACCCCAAAGAAGTTCCGAGGACACAGCAAGAAAATGGCCCAGCAAGGGTGCTTTGGCATCAAGCTCGACCGGATCGGGACCTTCAGCGGCCTGGGGTGCTAATGGTGAGTGCGACCCTCGGACTGCTTCCTCTCCCCCGCCCCGTGAGGCCTCGAAGGAGCTGACAGCGGCAGCCCACGGCTTCCCCCACGTTCCTTTTCTCCTGGCAACACCTTGCAAGGCAGGTGAGGCTGAGAGGCCGGCTCAAAGGCAGCAGGAAGGTGTCATGGCGGAAGCAAGATCTGAACCCGGATCTTGTTCCAGCACACTGACCTCCTGACATCACAGCGGACTGAAGGCCGTTATCCTTTCAGCCAACCTGCAGGACAAACTTTCACAATGCGGGTGGGTGGGGGAGGGGAGGGGAGGAGATGCCAAACCTTACCTTGGTACTTGGGTTGCCAACTCCCAGTTGGGATATTCCTGGAGTTTTGGGAGTTAGAACCGGGGTGGGGGGGAGCTCAGCATTTAAATATATGCCTGTACAGTACAGCAGCTGTCTTCAATGAACACAGCAGGGCCTTTGGAGGCCAATGTGAGCCAGAGTGTCAGACTAGTGTCTGGGAGACCCAGGTTCGAATTCCCACTCTGCCATGGAAGTTTGCTGAGCGACCTTGGACCAGTCACAACCTCTCATGTATGAATATATGAAGAACATCTGAAGCTGCCTTCTACTGAATCAGACCTCCCTTGGTCCATCCAAGTCAGCCTTATCTACTCAGACTGGCAGTGGCTCTCCAGGGCATCAAGCTGAGGTTTTTCACACCTATTTGCCTTTTTAGTTGGAGATGCCGGGGATTGAACCTGGGACCTCCTGCTTACCAAGCAGATGCTCTATCGCTGAGCCACCGTCCCTCCCCTAAGACGTATGAACATATGAAGCTGCCTTCTACTGAATCAGACCCTCGGTCCATCAAAGTCAGTATTGTCTATTCAGACTGGCAGCAGCTCTCCAGGGTCTCAAGCTGAGGTTTTTCACACCTATTTGCCTTTTTAGTTGGAGATGCCGGGGATTGAACCTGGGACCGTCTGCTTACCAAGCAGATGCTCTACCAATGAGCCAACGGCCCTCCCCAAATATATGAACATATGAAGCTGCCTTCTACTGAATCAGACCCTCCTTGATCCAAAACTCAGTCTTGTCTACTCAGACAGGCAGCGGCTCTCCAGGATCTCAAGCTGAGGTTTTTCACTCCTCCTTGCCTGGACCCTTTTTTAATGAAGATGCTGGGGGTTGAACCTGTACCAAGCAGAGGCTCTGCCACTGAGCCACCAGCCTTCCCCTCTCACTTTGACCTACCTCACAGGGTTGTGGTAAAGATGACATGGAGGAGAACCGCTTTGGGTCCCTGTGGGGAGAAAGGTGGGGATACAAATGAAGTAAACTGAAATACATGGAGCAGCACAGAGCAGCTGAGGGGCAGGGAAGGGGAAGGGCAGTGCTTCATGGGAACTCCCCAACCAGGAGAGGCAGCCTCCAGGTAGGGTCTGGATGCTTCCTGGAACAGTGATTGGTTCCCTGGACAGTGGGCATTATTCCCACCGTCCAGAGAGCCAGTTTGGTGTAGTGCTTAAGTGCACGGACTCTTATCTGGGAGAACCGGGTTTGATTCCCCACTCCTCCACTTGCACCTGCTGGAATGGCCTTGGGTCAGCCATAGCTCTGGCAAAGGTTGTCCTTGAAAGGGCAGCTACTGTGAGAGCCCTCTCAGCCCCACCCACCTTACAGGGTATCTATTGTGGGGGAGGAAGGGAAAGGAGATTGTGAACCACTCTGAGTCTCTGATTCAGAGAGAAGGGCGGGGTATAAATCTGCAGTCTTCTTCTTCTTTCTTCCTCCTCCCTCCTCCTCCTCCTCCTCCAGTTTGGTGTAGTGGTTTGGTGTAGTGGTTAAATGTGCAGACTCTTATCTGGGAGAACCGGGTTTGATTCCCCACTGCTCCATTTGCACCTGCTGGAATGGCCTTGGGTCAGCCAGAGCTCTGGCAGAGGTTGTCCTTGAAAGGGCAGCTGCTGTGAGAGCCCTCTCAGCCTCACCCACCTCACAGGGTGTCTGTTGTGGGGGAGGAAGGGAAAGGAGATTGTAGGCTGCTCTGAGACTCTGTCCTTGAAAGGGCAGCTGCTGTGAGAGCCCTCTCCAGCCCCACCCACCTCACAGGGTGTCTATTGTGGGGGAGGAAGGGAAAGGAGATTGTGAGCCACTCTGAGAATCTTCGGAGTGGAGGGTGGGATATAAATCCAATATCTTCATCTACCTCACAGGGTGTTTGTTGTGGGGGAGGAAGGGAAAGGAGATTGTGAGCCGCTCTGAGACTCTTCAGAGTGGAGGGCGGGATATAAATCCAATATCTTCATCTACCTCACAGGGTGTCTGTTGTGGGGGAGGAAGGGAAAGGAGATTGTGAGCCACTCTGAGACTCTTCGGAGTGGAGGGCGGGATATAAATCCAATATCTTCTTCTTCTTGCATCTCTGGGGTCTTTCGTCCATGGAAACATGTTTGGGATTGTGACTGATGGCCCTGCTTCCTCTGTTCTTCTTTCTGCAGGTTCCATGCCCATGACGAAGCCCAAGCAGGGCTGATCTGCCCCCACCTGGACAAAAGCACCACTGTGCTTGCGCTTTGCCATTCTGCCTGCCTGCCTGTCTGTCTCGTGGGGGGGGGGGCATCTCTGGTCCCTGGCCTGGCCCGGCCCCACCCACCCCTCTCCAGGCAGAGCTCCACTGCAAGAAGCCCTCCACTTTTGCGGCTGTCCCTTGTAACCAATTGAAACAGGTTTTAATTTGTAAGGAAATAAAAGATTTCTTTCCCCCACTTTCTCAGCCTGCTGCACCTCACTGGCTGCAAAAGAGTTGTGGTTTGGGAACTGCTTGCGAAAGGGGAGGCATGGACACACATGTGGCTGCCTTCTGCTGAGTCAAACCATCGGCCCCTTGAGGTCAGTCTTGTCTACTCGGACAGGCAGCAGCTCTCCAGGGTTTCAGGTCAAGGTCTTTCTCATCACCTGATTCGACCATAGCCTTCTGTATGGAGATGCCAGTGATTGAGCCTGGCACTTTCTGTATGCCAGGCAGAGGGTCTTCTGGAGAGCCAGTTTGGTGTAGTGGTTAAGTGTGCAGACTCTTATCTGGGAGAACCGGGTTTGATTCCCCACTCCTCCACTTGCAGCTGCTGGAATGGCCTCGAGTCAGCCATAGCTCTGGCAGAGGTTGTCCTTGAAAGGGCAGCTGCTGTGAGAGCCCTCTCCAGCCCCACCCACCTCACAGGGTGTCTGTTGTGGGGGAGGAAGGGAAAGGAGATTGTGAGCCGCTTTGAGACTCTTCGGAGTGGAGGGCGGGATATAAATCCAATATCTTCATCTACCTCACAGGATGTCTGTTGTGGGGGAGGAAGGGAAAGGAGATTGTGAGCCACTCTGAGACTCTTCGGAGTGGAGGGCGGGATATAAATCCAATATCTTCATCTACCTCACAGGATGTCTGTTGTGGGGGAGGAAGGGAAAGGAGATTGTGAGCCGCTTTGAGACTCTTCGGAGTGGAGGGCGGGATATAAATCCAATATCTTCTTCTTCTACTTCTTCTTCTTCTTCTATTGAGCCAGGGTCCCTCCCTAAAGGCAGGCTTGAGTCAGACCTTTGGTGCATCAAAGTCGTCTACTCTGACTGGCAGCGGCTCTCCAGGGTCTCAGGCGGAGAAAGGTCTTTCCCATCATCTGCTGCCCGCTCCTTTGAACTGGAGATGCTGGGGATTGAACCTGGAACCTTCCGCATGCCAAGCAGAGCCTCTGCCACTGAGTCCTTGGGTCCCTTCCCCTATGGCCCCTTCCAACTTGTCAAGCAAGTCCAGGCCCAAATCTGCCGCCCATCTCCAGAACACACTTGCAGCAGTAGAGTGGAGTCCATTTAAAAGAACACTTCTGTGCATATAGAGAGTGTGTTTCCTTTCCTGGCCTGGATCACAGCAACAGAGACTCAGTCAGGACCTCTTGGGCAGGTTTGTACCCCAGCTGCACTTTTAACACACCAGTTGCTGCTTAGGAAAAGACACTCTGCAGCTCTCCAGGGTTTCAGGTCAAGGTCTTTCACATCAGCTGATTCGACCATAGCCTTCTATATGGAGATGCCAGCGATTGAGCCTGGCACTTTCTGCATGCCAGGCAGAGGCACTGCCATTGGCTCTCTTTGTCCAGAGCTCAGTTCTAGTACTTAAAACAGACAACAGGGTTGCTAGCTCAGGTTTGGGAAATTCCTGGAGCTTTGGGGGGTGGGGCCTGGAAAGGGAGGGGTCTGGGGAAAGCGGGGAGCTCACCAGGGTGCATAGTGCCATAGACGCCACCCTCCGAAGCAGCTGTTTTCTGCAGTGGATGTGATCTCTGTTGTCTGGAGCGGAGATTAGCTTCAAGTGGGTAGCCATGTTGACTTGAAGCAATTGAACAAAGTTGGGAGTTCAGTGGCACCTTTACGACCAACAAAGTTTTATTCTGAGTATTAAAAAAAAAGGTGGTCCCCTGTGCAAGAACCAGTCATTTTCGACTCTGGGTTGACGTTGCATCATTATGTTTTCACGGGTGGTTTGACAGGGTGGTTTGCCATTGCCTTCCCCAGTCATCTACACTTCCCGCCCCACCCAGCAAGCTCATTTTACCAGCCTCGGAAGGATGGAAGGCTGAGTCAACCTTGAGCCGGCTACCTGAACCCAGCTTCCACCAGGCTCAAACTCAGGTCATGAGCAGAGAACTCTTTGGAGACTGCAGTACTGCAGCTTGCACACAAAAGCGGATAGCCAGAATTAAACCTTGTTGGTCTTAAAGGAGCCTGACTGCACTTCTGGAGAGCAGCTGTAATTCAGAGAGATCTCCAGGCCTCACATGGAGGTTGGCAACCCTAAATGATGGAGCGAAAGCCTTTTTGAGCCCTGGCGTAAATTAAAGCCCGGTCATCAAGGAGCATGCGATTTTCTTGGTTTGGCCACAGGGTGGCACTGTATGCCTGGCGATTTGTGGAGGAAAGCGCCTGCCATCTTTTCTTCCAGCAGGCCCAGCTTTCTTGGCACACCACTTTCTACCTCTTGTTTGTGTGCAGGAAAGCCTCGTGTGCAGGCCTCACTTGGGCAAGAGCTCACAGGAGCTGAGCTCCAGAACCTCTACATTTTATTGTGCTCTTTCTTTCTTACCTCCCCCCCCTCCCAAAAAACCCCCCAACAACACACACACTTGCGTCTGGGCTCCATTGTTCAAACCCCCTGGGGGAATTCTGCTGAACTCTTAAGATTTGACAAACTTTCTAATATTTTTTTCCCCACCAAAAAATGGGAAAATAACCAACACCTATAAAGCAGACAGATGGAATCTTCCTCATGCCACTGTAGCTACAGAGGAGAAAGTAATTTGAAAAGTGTGATGGGAGTAAGGTTTTCTTACGACAATTCTAATTCAGGAAGCGTTTTAAGGTAGATGCTGAGCTGATATAATTTAGTACACCTTCTGGAGATGTCAGAGGGTGTGGCAGATGCAAATGAGTTGTGCAAATGAGCTCTGGGACCTCATTTTCTATTAAAAGACCCCTGCTCCCGTTTGAAACACCACCCTGCCCTTCCAAAGCAAAGACAGGTGGCGTATTTCACACTCAAGGCCTTGCCTCAATTGGTGGAGACGTCCATCTGGTTTTGCAAGAGACAGCATATAAAAATGCGGGAAAAAAATTGCAGCTGCCTCTTGGTTCAGATTTGGGGGAATGGGAGGATTCTGGGTTATTCACAAAAGATCTGCTCCCCACCGCCCCACCATGAAAAAGAAACGACCATGCAAGGATTGGAAAACTCCACAGATCTGCCTTAGATCAAAACCAGCGCCTCTTCTGCGAATTTGTGTAGTTGAAGAAATCAAAAGCAGAGGTGGAGGGAGAAACACCAGTGCCCAATGAAGGAAAGACAACCAGGCCTGGGGTGGGGGGGGGGGGAAGGGGGGATAAAGAAGAGAAGAAAAAGAGAAGATTGGATTTCTACCCTGCTCTTCACCGGGAGCCTCAGAGCAGCTGTCAACTGCCTTCCCTTCCTTTCCCCACAACAGGCACCCTGTGAGGCGGGTGGAGCTGAGAGAGCTAACTGTGACTGACCCAAGGTCAACCAGCTGGCTGCATGTGGAGGAAGAGTGGGGAATCGAACCTGGTTCTCCAGATTAGAGTCCTCTGCTCATAACCACTACACCAAACTGGGCCAAACCGGGGAACACCGCAGGAATGGAGGAGGGAAGGAAGGGAGAAATGTGGCCCCACTAAATGAAGCCAGTGCAAAGATTTTTGGCACCTTAGAAGGACTTTGCCACCCTTGCTCATGCCAGTCTCACTGGACCCAGGGCAGTGGCATGCTGTGGCGCCCTGGGAGGCAGGTTGGGAGGTAAAATGGGCCCTGGAAAAGGACTTTTCTCCCCCAGGACAGAGGTGGGAGGAAGGGAAAGGTGAGCCCAGGTGAGTTACAGCAACGGACTCCAAAGTCACAGGAGGGCAGGACAACAAGAGGGCTGCTTGGGGAGCCCCTCCACCCCGGCATCACTTCAGTGACCATCAAGAGCCTGCAGGTGCTCCTGGATTCCCCCTTAGCGATGAAGGCCCAGGGAGCAAATGGACTGGTGTCCGGCTCGAGCGCTTCAGCTTGTGCCTTGCCAGCTGCACTGGCCGCAGGCTGAGTACCAGATCTGCTTCAAGGTTCCGGTTCTGACTTTTAAGGCCCTTAACAGTCTGGGATAGGGTTGCAAATCCCCAGTTTGAAAGCCCTCCCCACACTTCAGGGGTGGGGGAAATGTCCACTGAGCACTCCGTAGGACATAATGGAGAACCGATCTGTGGGTATCGGAGGCTCTGTTTTTTGAGGAAGAGGAACCAAATTTTCAGCATAGCATGTGGTAAAAAGGTAAAGGTAGTCCCCTGTGCAAGCACCAGTCATTTCTGACCCTGGGGTGACATTGCATCATAATGTTTTCATGGCAGACTTTTGATCAGGTGGTTTGCCATTGCTTTCCCCGGTCATCTACACTTTCCCTCCAGCAAGCTGGGGACTCATTTGACCCACCTCGGAAGGATGGAAGGCTGAGTCGACCTTGAGCCGGCTACCTGAACCCAGCTTCCGCCAGGATCAAACTCAGGTCCTGAGCAGAGAGCTCGGACTGCAGCACTGCAACTTTAACACTCTGCGCCATGGGGCATGTGGTGCCTCTCCTCAAAAACCCCAAGTTTCACAAACACTGGACCAGGGGGTCCAATTCTAGGAGCCCCTCATCCTCTGCTACTTCTGGTGGAAGGAAGGCATTTCATTATAATCCACAATTAGATTCAGTTCATAATAAAAACAACAGAAAATCGTGCTTCACTCCCAACCCTCCCTCCCGTGGGCGGATCCGGGACCAGACGTGGGGGAGGCTGTCATGAGAGCCGCAGGGCAGGCTGGAGACCTGGCAGGACATCTGTTTTACAAGCCCTGCAGAGTTGAGCACGGGGCCAAGGGGCATGGATGCCACCAGGCAGAGAGTTTGCGGATTTAATTGCAGCCCCTCTTATTGTGATGGCCAGAACTCTCT
Source organism: Heteronotia binoei (assembly GCF_032191835.1). Classification (NCBI taxonomy): domain Eukaryota; kingdom Metazoa; phylum Chordata; class Lepidosauria; order Squamata; family Gekkonidae; genus Heteronotia; species Heteronotia binoei. The sequence continues at coordinate 1,544,993 of NC_083237.1, read as the reverse complement.
TTGGAGTTCAATCGGGCTTGTCACACCCTTGCTCCTGGCTCCACCCCCAAAGTCCCCAGATATTTCCTGAGTTGGGGACCAGTGGACCTCTGGGACCGCCTCTTCTGGGAAATCCCCCTAAGAGCCTTGTGCTCGGAAGATCCCAACCTGCTGGTGGTCGCTGGCTCGGGGGGGGGGGGGGGGACTCTCTCCCTGCTCACATCCACGCCCCACAGGCCCTTGCTCCGTTCTGCAGGGCGCATAAAAGGTGTTCTGCCAAGCTTATGGCCTGCCTTGCGGCTCTCATCACAGCCTCTTCCACGACTCGTTCCTGATTCTCCCGAGAGAGGGAGCAAATGCAGTCTTCTGGTGCTTTTATTGTAAACTGAAATAATGATTCGGTGTATTTTAACAAAAGTCTGTATAGTCAAAGCGATGGTATTCTCAGTAGTAATGTATTGCTGTGAGAGCTGGACCATAAGGCAGGCCGAGCGCAGAAGAATAGATGCTTTTGAGCTGTGGTGCTGGAGAAGACTCTTGAGAGTCTCTTGGACTGCAAGAAGATCCAATCAGTCAGTCCTAAGGGAAATCAACCCTGACTGTTCCCTGGAAGGTCAGATGCTGAAGCTGAAGCTCAAATCCTTTGGCCACCCAATGAGAAGGGAGCACTCCCTGGAGAAGACTCTTGAGAGTCCCTTGGACTGCAAGAAGATCCAATCAGTCAGTCCTAAGGGAAATCAACCCAGACTGTTCCCTGGAAGGTCAGATGCTGAAGCTGAAGCTCAGATACTTTGGCCACCCAATGAGAAGGGAGCACTCCCTGGAGAAGACTCTTGAGAGTCCCTTGGACTGCAAGAAGATCCAATCAGTCAGTCCTAAGGGAAATCAACCCAGACTGTTCCCTGGAAGGTCAGATGCTGAAGCTCAAATACTTTGGCCACCAAATGAGAAGGGAGCCCTCCCTGGAGAAGACGCTTGAGAGTCCCTTGGACTGCAAGAAGATCCAATCAGTCAGTCCTAAGGGAAATCAACCCAGACTGTTCCCTGGAAGGTCAGATGCTGAAGCTGAAGCTCAGATACTTTGGCCACCCAATGAGAAGGGAGCACTCCCTGGAGAAGACTCTTGAGAGTCCCTTGGACTGCAAGAAGATCCAATCAGTCAGTCCTAAGGGAAATCAACCCAGACTGTTCCCTGGAAGGTCAGATGCTGAAGCTGAAGCTCAAATACTTTGGCCACCAAATGAGAAGGGAGCACTCCTTGGAGAAGACGCTTGAGAGTCCCTTGGACTGCAAGAAGATCCAATCAGTCAGTCCTAAGGGAAATCAACTCTGACCGTTCCCTGGAAGGTCAGATGCTGAAGCTGAAGCTCAAATACTTTGGCCACCCAATGAGAAGGGAGCACTCCCTGGAGAAGACCCTGATGCTGGGAAAGACGGAAGGCCAAAGAAGAAGGGGAGGGCAAAAGATGAGACGGCTGGACAGTGTTGCTGATGTAACAAACACAAATTTGAGCAGACTTCGGAGGATGGTGGAAGGCAGGCGGGCCTGGTGTTACTTGGTCCAGGGGGTCACAAAAAGTCAGACCCGACTGTGCGACTGAACAACAAATGTTAACTTGCTGTGCACCGCCCTGAGCCCTTGGGAGGAAGGGCAGTCTATAATAAATTCTAATAATGATAGAAGAAGATATTGGATTTATATCCCGCCCTCCACTCCGAAGAGTCTCAGGACGGCTCACAATCTCCTTTCCCTTCCTCCCCCACAACAGACACCCTGTGAGGTAGATGAAGATATTGGATTTATATCCCGCCCTCCACTCCGAAGAGTCTCAGAGTGGCTTACAATCTCCTTTATCTTCCTCCCCCACAACAGACACCCTGTGAGGTGGGTGTGGCTGAGAGGACTCTCACAGCAGCTGCCCTTTCGAGGACAACCTCTGCCAGAGCTATGGCTGACCCAAGGCCATTCCAGCAGCTGCAAGTGGAGGAGTGGGGAATCCAACCTGGTTCTCCCAGATCAGAGAGCTCTGGCTGACCCAAGGCCATTCCAGCAGCTGCAAGTGGAGGAGTGGGGAATCAAACCCGGTTCTCCCAGATAAGAGAGCTCTGGCTGACCCAAGGCCATTCCAGCAGGTGCAAGTGGAGGAGTGGGGAATCAAACCCGGTTCTCCCAGATCAGAGAGCTCTGGCTGACCCAAGGCCATTCCAGCAGCTGCAAGTGGAGGAGTGGGGAATCAAACCCGGTTCTCCCAGATCAGAGAGCTATGGCTGACCCAAGGCCATTCCAGCAGGTGCAAGTGGAGGAGTGGGGAATCAAACCCGGTTCTCCCAGATAAGAGAGCTCTGGCTGACCCAAGGCCATTCCAGCAGCTGCAAGTGGAGGAGTGGGGAATCGAACCTGGTTCTCCCAGATAAGAGTCTGCACACTTCACCAAACTGGCTCTCCCTAATGATGATGACGACATGTGCCTAAAGACCTCTAGAAAGTGCAGAGCTGGCCCCAATCCACCCCCCCCCACACACCAGCAGGACCGGAGTGACATGTTTTTTTGAAGGGGGGGGGCAAAATTAAAAAATGACGCCCCCTTTTGGGCCATTCTGTCTTATGGTCCCATAGACTACAACGGGCTCCATGTCCAATTTGTCGCCCCCCCCCCTGTTGGCGCACGGGGCAAGCACCCCCTCTGCCCCCCCCCGATCGGCCCTGCCTCCTGGCCCGCGTTAACATGGGGCACGCTTTGCTGTTGAAGTGTGGCAGCAGGCCTGCGGGTGTAGGGGAGCAACGGTGCCCCTGGCACGTGAGTGACTTCCTGGGTGGCACAATGAGGGGAGGTGCCAGGGCACCACAGGGGCTCCACGCGCTGCCAGGCACCTTCAGCACCACCGCTGCTGCCCCTTTTGGGCAGGTCCAAATCACCCCCCTGCAGCGCTGCCAGGGCCACGACGCTAGTGCCAGCCCTTCATAAGGGGAAAGAAGCCACCCTGAGCTGCCGTGGCCGAGATGGAGTTGTGGTCTCCACCTTTCAGCAGTGGAAGTCATGAAGAACACAGGCTGCCTTGGCTGGCAGAGGAGGGCGGGAGACAAATATAAAATAACCAAAAATTATATTTATAGTTCTTCTTCCACTGCTAGGCCTGAAATGCTTTAAACATTCCTGGGTGCAGCAAAAGTACTATCGATTGATTGCTTTCCATCGCAGCCTCCAAATGGACCGCTGTAGTTTTGTGGGGCTGTTGAGGTGATCCGCTACAAACTGGAGCGAGGGGAAAACCCGGGTGAGGCAGGAGGAAATGCTTTGGCAAATCATCTATGGCGGAATGGCCAACGGTAGCTCTCCAGATGTTTTTTCCCTACCATCAGCCCCAGGCAGCATGGCCAATGGCTGGGGCTGATGGGAGTTGTAGGCAAAAAGCATCTGGAGAGCCACTGTTGGCCATGCTGGCTGGGGATGATGGGAGTTGTGGGCAAAAAGCATCTGGAGAGCCACTGTTGGCCATGCTGGCTGGGGATGATGGGAGTTGTGGGCAAAAAGCATCTGGAGAGCCACTGTTGGCCATGCTGGCTGGGGCTGATGGGAGTTGTGGGCAAAAAGCATCTGGAGAGCCACTGTTGGCCATGCTGGCTGGGGCTGATGGGAGTTGTGGGCAAAAAGCATCTGGAGAGCCACTGCTGGCCATGCTGGCTGGGGCTGATGGGAGTTGGAGGCAAAAAGCATCTGGAGAGCCACTGTTGGCCATGCTGGCTGGGGCTGATGGGAGTTGGAGGCAAAAAGCATCTGGAGAGCCACTGTTGGCCATGCTGGCTGGGGCTGATGGGAGTTGGAGGCAAAAAGCATCTGGAGAGCCACTGTTGGCCATGCTGGCTGGGGCTGATGGGAGTTGGAGGCAAAAAGCATCTGGAGAGCCACTGTTGGCCATGCTGGCTGGGGCTGATGGGACTTGTAGGCAAAAAGCATCTGGAGAGCCACTGTTGGCCATGCTGGCTGGGGATGATGGGAGTTGTGGGCAAAAAGCATCTGGAGAGCCACTGTTGGCCATGCTGGCTGGGGCTGATGGGAGTGGTGGGCAAAAAGCATCTGGAGAGCCACTGCTGGCCATGCTGGCTGGGGCTGATGGGAGTTGGAGGCAAAAAGCATCTGGAGAGCCACTGTTGGCCATGCTGGCTGGGGCTGATGGGAGTTGGAGGCAAAAAGCATCTGGAGAGCCACTGTTGGCCATGCTGGCTGGGGCTGATGGGAGTTGGAGGCAAAAAGCATCTGGAGAGCCACTGTTGGCCATGCTGGCTGGGGCTGATGGGACTTGTAGGCAAAAAGCATCTGGAGAGCCACTGTTGGCCATGCTGGCTGGGGCTGATGGGAGTTGTGGGCAAAAAGCATCTGGAGAGCCACTGTTGGCCATGCTGGCTGGGGCTGATGGGAGTTGTGGGCAAAAAGCATCTGGAGAGCCACTGTTGGCCATGCTGGCTGGGGCTGATGGGAGTTGTGGGCAAAAAGCATCTGGAGAGCCACTGTTGGCCATGCTGGCTGGGGCTGATGGGAGTTGTGGGCAAAAAGCATCTGGAGAGCCACTGTTGGCCATGCTGGCTGGGGCTGATGGGAGCTGTGGGCAAAAAGCATCTGGAGAGCCACTGTTGGCCATGCTGGCTGGGGCTGATGGGAGCTGTGGGCAAAAAGCATCTGGAGAGCCACTGTTGTCCATGCTGGCTGGGGATGATGGGAGTTGGAGGCAAAAAGCATCTGGAGAGCCACTGTTGGCCATGCTGGCTGGGGCTGATGGGACTTGTAGGCAAAAAGCATCTGGAGAGCCACTGTTGGCCATGCTGGCTGGGGATGATGGGAGTTGGAGGCAAAAAGCATCTGGAGAGCCACTGTTGGCCATGCTGGCTGGGGCTGATGGGAGTTGGAGGCAAAAAGCATCTGGAGAGCCACTGTTGGCCATGCTGGCTGGGGCTGATGGGAGTGGTAGGCAAAAAGCATCTGGAGAGCCACTGTTGGCCATGCTGGCTGGGGCTGATGGGAGTTGTGGGCAAAAAGCATCTGGAGAGCCACTGTTGGCCATGCTGGCTGGGGCTGATGGGAGCTGTGGGCAAAAAGCATCTGGAGAGCCACTGTTGGCCATGCTGGCTGGGGCTGATGGGAGCTGTGGGCAAAAAGCATCTGGAGAGCCACTGTTGGCCATGCTGGCTGGGGATGATGGGAGTTGTGGGCAAAAAGCATCTGGAGAGCCACTGTTGGCCATGCTGGCTGGGGCTGATGGGAGTGGTAGGCAAAAAGCATCTGGAGAGCCACTGTTGGCCATGCTGGCTGGGGCTGATGGGAGTGGTAGGCAAAAAGCATCTGGAGAGCCACTGTTGGCCATGCTGGCTGGGGATGATGGGAGTTGTGGGCAAAAAGCATCTGGAGAGCCACTGTTGGCCATGCTGGCTGGGGCTGATGGGACTTGTGGGCAAAAAGCATCTGGAGAGCCACTGTTGGCCATGCTGGCTGGGGCTGATGGGACTTGTGGGCAAAAAGCATCTGGAGAGCCACTGCTGGCCATGCTGGCTGGGGCTGATGGGAGTGGTAGGCAAAAAGCATCTGGAGAGCTACCGTTGGCCACACCTGCTCTACGGCAGCCCAAACCGCCCAGTTCCTCTTTTGAGCAGCCATCAGGATACAAGACGGAATTCACAGGGGCAGGCTGTGCAGCGTATTCTTACCACAACATTCATTAAGGAAGGCTTGAGAATACTTTTTTTTAAAAGCAACCATCAACAATTTTTAAAAAAAATTAAATTCACAGCCTGGTATTTCGGATTCACATTTGTTTGGGACTCGAATCTGTGCCCAGGCCTGCAGAGCGGGAGGAGCTGGGAGCCGAAAAGCCGGACAGTTTTTCCACGCAGGAAGAAGCTGTTTACTACTTGCTGGCTGGAAAGCAGGAACAGACTGTGGAGGGAAAGGAGCCAGGCGGGTGGACCCATCAATCCGAGGAGGGGGCCATTAACCCCATCCTCTCCCCCCCATTGTGTCTGGAGGAGGACTCTGACCTCCAACTTCCCCTCCCTGCAAAGGGCTCCTATCCCAAATGAGCTTCAGCTCAGCCAGTTTCCCTTCCAGCTTCCTGCCTGGGGTGGGGACCGACACTCCCCTCCCTTCCTTCTCTATCCCGTGGCTGTGGAGCGAAGCCAGGAATCCAGACTCCATCAGCTGCTTCCCACAAAGGCACAACCAGGAGGAGGAGCTGTGCTGGATCTCACCTCATCCCAGCATTTCGTTGCCATCCAGGGAAGAAAGGTTTAGACCCTGCCCTTCTCTCTGAATCAGTGCCTCAGAGAGGCTTACAACCTCCTATGTCAGGGGTGGCCAATGGTAGCTCTCCAGATGTTTTTTGCCTACAACTCCCATCAGCCCCGGCCAGCATGGCTGATGGCCGGGGCTGCTTGGAGTTGTAGGCAAAAAACTTCTGGAGAGCTACCATTGGCCACCTGTCCTATATCCTGTGAGACACCCTGTGAGGTGGGTGGGACTGAGAGAGCTCTTGAGGCAGCTGCCCTTTCAAGGACAACTCTGCCAGAGCTCTGGCTGACTCAAGGCCATTCCAGCAGCTGCCAGTGGAGGAGTGGGAAATCAAACCCGGTTCTCCCAGATAAGAGTCCGCACACTTAACCACTACACCCAACTGGCTCTCTTGGAACAGGGGGTGCCCTTGGGGGAGCCAGTTTGGTGTAGTGGTTAAGTGTGCAGACTCTTATCTGGGAGAACCGGGTTTGATTCCCCACTCCTCCATTTGCACCTACTGGAATGGCCTTGGGTTAGAAATAGCTATCACAGGACTTGTCCTTGAAAAGGCAGCTGCTGTGAGAGCTCTCTCAGCCCCATCCACCTCACAGGGTGTCTATTGTGGGGGTAGAAGACATAGGAGATTGTAAGCCGCTCTGAGTCTCTGATTCAGGGAGAAGGGCGGGGTATAAATCTGCAATTCTTCTTCTTCGACTGCTTCACCTGGCACCCGCTGCACTACCTCTGACCACGGAGACTTCATTTAGCTACTGGTTAACGATGGATTTGTCTAGGCCCTTTTAAAAACCACCTAAACTGAGTAAACCTCTTGTGGTCATGGACGGGCCACCTCCCTATGAACACCGTCTCCCTATGGATGCCACCCTCCAAAAAAAGATCACGTCCTGTGCCTAGGTGGGGATTCGAAACTCTACACCCTTTCCCTAACGAAGCATCCCTAATTAATTCTGCGCAAGCCCAGCACGCCCACCCAGACTAAAAACCATGTCGTCCTCCCCCTGCTCCAATAAGAGTGCCTGCCACTCACAAGGAGTTCGGTAAAGCTGGCTAAACACTGTTTCTTGGGCTGCCCTGCAATCCCACAAGGGGTGGGAAGGAAGGCAGGGAAATGGTTCTGCTGTCATGTTAAATGCTGTTCTCACGCACCAACTGTGCCTCAGCCAAAGGTTCTAACTTGGGTGGAGAGACCCCCTTTGTCGCTGGTGGACTGAGAGCTCCTGAGGCAGAGCCCCCTTCCCTGCTTTTTATACCTCTGATCAGGCAGCCCCTTTTCTCTTGCTTAAGACCCCCGTGGCGCAGAGTGGTAAAGCTGCAGTACTGCAGTCGGAACTCTCTGCTCACGACCTGAGTTCGATCCCAGTGGAAGCTGGATTCAGGTAGCCGCCTCCAGGTTGACTCAGCCTTCTATCCTTCCGAGGTCGGTCAAATGAGTACCCAGCTTGCTTGGGGGGGGGGGAGTGGAGATGACTGGGGAAGGCCAGGGCAGACCATCCCGTAAAAAGTCGGCCATGAAAACATCGTGATGTGACGTCACCCCAGAGTCGGAAACGACTGGCGCTTGCGCAGGGGACGACCTTGACCTTTCCCCCCCCTCTTGGTTATTTAAAGATCATCCGGACCTATTTGCTTTTTTGGAGGGGTCCCATTTTTTGCTCCAACCACGGAACTGAGGCAAGGGTGAGAATGCCTAGAGGGGTGATCCTTCTGCTCTTAGCTGGCTGAAATGGCCCATGACTTCCCCACCCCACCCCGCAACTACAGGCTCCACTCAGCCCACGGCTGCTAGTCCACTCTGCTATGCTTCTCTTCCAAGAGTGACTTCCTGACACCCTTTCTCTGCCAGCGCAGCCTCTTTATGTCCAATGCAAATCTTGTGTGTCCGTTTTTTAAAAAGACCACCTTTTATTAAACAAACCAAAAGGATAATTACATTTTTAAATTAGCGTTTCGTAGAGGGGAGGTAGGCTAGGCCTTTCAGAGACTTCCCCCCCTCCCAATCTGCCACGTTCACCCGGTTCTCTGCCGCTACCATCCCATTCCGTGAGAGACAGGAGGTATCCAGGGAGCAGGTCAATTATTAGGGCGGGAGTCTGCAAAAATCTCAATAAAATCCCCCTCCTCCATTCTGCTTCGGATCTGGAGGGAAGATTCCCAAAGTCTCCAGAAGAGGAACGAGTTTCCCAGGGTCTGCATCCCCCAAAGGCACCTACTGGAGGAGAACTTCTTCAGTCCCACGTCAATCCCATTTGGATCAGACAACCACAGCGTTCATTGTAAGATGCAACGAAGATTCAGAGCCCCAGGGAGAAAGTGGACCCCCCCTCTGGGACCTGGGGAAGGAACCCAGATGCTTCTGCACCTGCTCAAATAAGCAAGGTGGCAGCAGTTTCAGCACCCAAATCTCCCCCCCCCCCGCCAATCACCCAGCAAATCTCGCCCCTTCCTCTTGCTCCCCCCCATCCCAAGCCTTTCCCTAGATTTTGGTTTACAAGATACAATTTTTTAATAAAAATTAACATCACCACCTTCAATATGAAGGTTTAAAGAACGGATACAAAAGAAGCATTGCTTGGTTATGACCTCACAGGCTGGCTCTTGTGACATCATCCACCAGCGCCCTAGCTTGGTCCAGAGGCACATTGTACTGATGTCATTAAGAGCGCAACCAGCAAGCCCTTCCCCGGCTTTAACTTTTCCACGGTAGCATCCCCGTGTACCACGATAAGCATAGAGGCTTGCATCTTCACCACACGGATAGCACAATCTAGTGCCCCGGCTCCTAGCATTCTTCAAGCTCCTCTTATCTCAGAGGACCAATGCGACATCCCCCAGAATTCAAAGCTTTGCTTTTGTTCTCCTGTGATGTCATCACAATGACATCGTCGGACAGTGCAGAGTTTTCTGATTGTCAAATGGTTACATCGCTATAAGGGTTCATTCCACCTCAGTGACGAGTTTTCCCGTGCAAATCTCTCGTTTCCACGTCACAGTGCAGAGGGTTATGAGGTCACTCCTGTTCTTGATGATGTCATCACTCAGCATTTCCCACTCTTGATGATGTCATCACTCAGCTCCGCAGAAACACCTCATCACCAGGAAGTCCCACTTTCATACCAGCAACTTTGCCAAGGGCCACTTCACGCCAATGCGAACCGTTCTTTGGCATTCAGACTGTGGAGGTGGGGGGTTGATGCACTCCCCGCCTCCCCATAATTCCTTTCTCAGGCTGACCAAGGAGCCAATTTGGTTTCAAGTACGACTCCCCCACTTTGGGAAGTCTGCAGATTGTGGGCAGTGGTCCTCCCATTACCCACAGAGGATGGAAGACGGGTTCTGAAGGCCTCTGGTGATTCCCCCCCCAAAAAAATCCTCCAGGCAGGGCAGGAGGAGGCCAAGGCAAGGAAGAGTTAAAAGTCGTTTAAAAAAACAGAGCCCCAAGTCAAGAGTCTCCATTTTGGAAATCTCACAGCTAGACAGGGCAGCCACCCTGAAAAAAATGGCCTGCCAAAAACAGCAAAAGAATTTCACCCCTCATGCACAGTTCTTCGCAGACGCCATTTCCTCCAGGCGGCCATCTTGGCAAGTCCACAGGTGGAGCCGCCGCCCCGAAGACAAGAGAAGCACACCCACTTTTCACACAAGTGCATTCTGGGAAATGATGGGGGCACCTTTGGAATTTCTATCTAACTATCCTGAAGAGCCAGAGCTCAGGAGAATTCTGTCAAGGCACTGAGGGCTGGGTGGTTCATGGGCCGTGAGGGAGACCCAGCCAGAGGCAGGAGAGACAGCGAGGCAGCTGCCCCCTCGGCCGATGCTTACGAAATGTGGAGTCGCGAGCAGCATCTGTGGGGACTGGGGAGGGAAAAGAAGTCTTCCATCTTCACTGCCCCAGAGGACAAGGTATCTTCAAAAAAGGGAAAAGGAGAATTCACTGAGGCGGCAGATGCGAACTCCCCAGTGACTATCCTGTTCCAAAGGTAAAAAGAAGACAAGAAACGGGAGCGGGGCCTTGGGCACCCCCAGTCACAGAGCCCTGTTTCACCACCAGAATCCTGTTTGCCGGAGGGGCCCAGAGAGGCGGATCAGACTCAGCACTTAACCAGGGTCAGTAATGTCCCGCTTTGGTCCCAACTGACGGACCAGGCTTGCTTTGGACACGCATGTTCTGAATGCTGGACAAAATCTTCTTCTGGTGGCCGGCCAGCGTCACCCCGACTCGGAGCAGATCTCTGGGGAGGAGAAACGGGGACAGTCAGTGGCCACAGCCTCAATCCCCACTCAGCCCTCACAGCCCCCCTTCCCCAATGAATCTGTGAGCGCTCACTCACTCGGTCGAGAGCTGGCTGACCAGTTCGAAGGAGGTGAAGCCGGCCGTCGCAAAGTTCTCTTCGTAGCGGCCCATTTTGATGGCCCGGAGCCATTCGCCCACCGAGCCAAAGGAGGAGTAGTGTGGCAGGCGCTGGTCCAACAGAGGGTGAGACGGCCTAAGAGGGAGAGAAAGCGGAGTCACAGACGGCATCTTCTAGCCCTGGCAGATTTTCAAACGCAACTGGAATAGAGAAGGAGCCTTGGAGAAAGGGACTGTGAGCAGGCAGGGGGTCTGGAATGGGCCCTGTCCTCTACTCACTGTTGGAGTGCTCAAGCGACAGAGAAAAGCAGTGGGGCAGAGAGCAGGGGGAAGAGACATGGCTGCATGGTGAGAGAAGCCCATTGTGTGGGGCACCCTGCCACATAGGGGGCAGAATCAACGCACTCTGGCCTTGCCACTCCGTAGTCAGCCTCCAGTGAAGAGAAAAAATATCCCAGCCTGCCTCTGCGTGAGACTTATGGCTTGAGCACTCCTCGTGCAGAGATGTAGAAAGACAATCTCTCAAAGGAGGATGCCTGTTGAGTGTCTGCAAGAGTCTCCGCTTTATCAGGCAGCATACCAAGACCAGTAACTCATGCAGATGCAGTGCTGGGGAACTCTACTTTGGGCAGGTAATTCTTCAACTTTCATAGTCTAAGGCCCAAACTAGCCATTACATAAGAACATAAGAGAAGCCATGTTGGATCAGGCCAATGGCCCATCCAGTCCAACACTCTGTGTCACATAAGAACATAAGAGAGCCGTGTTGGATCAGGCCAATGGCCCCTCCAGTCCAACACTCTGTGTCACATAAGAATGTAAGAGAAGCCATGTTGAATCAGGCCAATGGCCCATCCAGTCCAGCACTCTGTGTCACATAAGAACATAAGAGAGCCGTGTTGGATCAGCCCAATGGCCCCTCCAGTCCAACACTCTGTGTCACATAAGAATGTAAGAGAAGCCATGTTGAATCAAGGCCAATGGCCCATCCAGTCCAGCACTCTGTGTCACATAAGAACATAAGAGAGCCGTGTTGGATCAGGCCAATGGCCCCTCCAGTCCAACACTCTGTGTCACATAAGAATGTAAGAGAAGCCATGTTGAATCAGGCCAATGGCCCGTCCAATCCAACACTCTGGGTCACAGAAGAACAGAAGAGAAGCCATGTTGGATCAGGCCAATGGCCCATCCAGTCCAACACTCTGTGTCACATAAGAACATAAGAGAAGCCATGTTGTATCAGGCCAATGGCCCATCCAGTCCAACGCTCTGTGTCACATAAGAACATAAGAGAAGCCATGTTGGATCAGGCCAAAGGCACATCCAGTCCAACCCTCCGTGTCACATAAGAACATAAGAGAAGCCATGTTGGATCAGGCCAATGGCCCCTCCAGTCCAACACTCTGTGTCACATAAGAACATAAGAGAAGCCCTGTTGGATCAGGCCAATGGCCCATCCAGTCCAACCCTCCGTGTCACATAAGAACATAAGAGAAGCCATGTTGGATCAGGCCAATGGCCCATCCAGTCCAACCCTCCGTGTCACATAAGAACATAAGAGAAGCCATGTTGGATCAGGTGAAAGGCCCATCCAGTCCTACACTCCATGTCACATAAGAACATAAGAGAAGGCCTGTTGGATCAGGCCAAAAGTCCATCCAGTCCAACACTCTGTATCACACAGTGGCCAAGATACACACACACACACACACACACACACTGTGGCTAATAGCCACTGATGGACCTCTGCTCCATATTTTTATCCAATCTCCTCTTAAAGCTGGCTATGCTTGTAGCCGCCACCACCTCCTGTGGCAGTGAATTCTACATGTTAATCACCCTTTGGGTGAAGAAGGACTTCCTTTTATCCATTTTAACCCGACTGCTCAGCAATTTCATTGAATGCCCACGAGTTCTTGTATTGTGAGAAAGGGAGAAAAGGACTTCTTTCTCTGCTTTCTCCATCCCGTGCATAATCTTGACATGTAAAGCATGATCAGCAAAGAGCAGCTGCCACCTCCTCATCATGACACAGTTCTGAAGCTCCGCAAGGGCCCCGTTTGAATCTGGAGCGCAGCATGGGGCAAGAGGCTTCAGCTTTTCCCTCCAGGCTGTTTTTGCAACCCCAAACATTCTGGGGAGGGCCTTATTTGCCCCAGGAGGGGGCTGCACATGTGCTAAATGTGACTCCCCCACAGGAGGTTTTTGGTCAGAATAATAATGCAGGGGGGGAGCTGAAGCCATTTCGCCACTGGTGCCGCGGTCCCAACCCAAACCAGGCCCCCACGGTAACTGGGAGCTACTCTCCCCATGGTGATGACGCGTGACGCGTAATGTCTCTTTTTGGCCAAAGAGAAATCTTCGGCTCTAAAGGCACTGTGGCGTACTTCCCATTTTCCTTCCAAAAGCGCAACGTGGCGCAACTGTCAAAAGCCGAGGAAAGCTGGGGCAACACAGTGGGGGCGATTCTGCGGCTGAGGCTCGGCCAGTTCAACAGGCTGCTTTGGGAGGCCGGCTGGGCCTGGCCAGGGGTTCCGTGCCCTTCCTCACCCTCCGTTGCCCCGCGAGACGATCTTCAGGCTGGCCGGGTTCCGGATCAGCTTGTCCAAGGAGCTCACGATCTGGGCAAAGCGGGGTCGGGAATTCCGGTCCTTCTGCCAGCAGTCCAGCATCAGCTGGTGCAAGGAGGTGGGGCACTCCGTGGGGGGAGGCAGCCGGTAGTCTTGCTCGATGGCGTTGATCACCTGTGGGTGGGGGACAGCGTCAGTTACTTGTGGGGGAGGCAGAGGAGAACTTCCCTGCCCTCTCCTTGCCTGGGCTTGGCCAGCTCTGAATACAGAATCCTAGAGTTGCAAGGGACCTCCAGGATCATCTAGTCCAACCCCCTGCACAATGCAGGAAACTCACGAACACCTCCCCCTACATTCACAGGATCCTCATTGCTGTCAGATGACCATCTAGCCTCTGTTGAAAAACCTCCCAGGAAGGAGAGCCCACCACCTCCCGAGGAGGAAGCCTGTTCCACTGAGGAATCGCTCTGACGGTCAGGAAGTTAGAATCATAGAATCCTAAAGTTGGAAGGGACCTCCAGGGTCATCTAGTCCAACCCCCCGCACAATGCAGGAAACTCACAAACACCTCCCCCTAAATTCACAGGATCCTCATTGCTGTCAGATGGCCCTCTAGCCTCTGTTGAAAAACCTCCAAGGAAGGAGAGCACACCACCTCCCGAGGAGGAAGCCTGTTCCACTGAGAAATGACTCTAATGGTCAGGAAGTTAGAATCATAGAATCCTAGAGTTGGAAAGGACCTCTAGGGTCATCTAGTCCAACCCCCTGCACAATGCAGGAAACTCACAAACCCCTCCCCCTAAATTCACAGGATCCACATTGCTGTCAGATGGCCATCTAGCCTCTGTTTAAAAACCTCCAAGGAAGGAGAGCCCACCACCTCCCGAGGAGGAAGCCTGTTCCACTGAGGAATCGCTCTGACGGTCAGGAAGTTAGAATCATAGAATCCTAAAGTTGGAAGGGACCTCCAGGGTCATCTAGTCCAACCCCCCGCACAATGCAGGAAACTCACAAACACCTCCCCCTAAATTCACAGGATCCTCATTGCTGTCAGATGGCCCTCTAGCCTCTGTTGAAAAACCTCCAAGGAAGGAGAGCACACCACCTCCCGAGGAGGAAGCCTGTTCCACTGAGAAATGACTCTAATGGTCAGGAAGTTAGAATCATAGAATCCTAGAGTTGGAAAGGACCTCTAGGGTCATCTAGTCCAACCCCCTGCACAATGCAGGAAACTCACAAACCCCTCCCCCTAAATTCACAGGATCCACATTGCTGTCAGATGGCCATCTAGCCTCTGTTTAAAAACCTCCAAGGAAGGAGAGCCCACCACCTCCCGAGGAGGAAGCCTGTTCCACTGAGGAATCGCTCTGACGGTCAGGAAGTTAGAATCATAGAATCCTAAAGTTGGAAGGGACCTCCAGGGTCATCTAGTCCAACCCCCCGCACAATGCAGGAAACTCACAAACACCTCCCCCTAAATTCACAGGATCCTCATTGCTGTCAGATGGCCCTCTAGCCTCTGTTTAAAAACATCCAAGGAAGGAGAGCCCGCCACCTCCCGAGGAAGCCTGTTCCACTGAGGAACTGCTCTAACGGTCATCTAGTCCAACCTCCTGCAAAATGCAGGGAACTCACAAATACCGCTCCCTAAATTCACAAGATCTTAGTTGCTGTCGGATGACCATCTAGCTTCTGCTTAAAAACCTCCAAGGAAGGAGAGCCCACCACCTCCCGACGAAGCCTGTTCCACTGATGGGCAGGGGAAGGTGGGAACAAGACTTCAGAGAAGGGGATCGGGGTGGGGGAGGGGTATGTCCCCCAGGACTCTCTCAGGCAAGAAAGACAAGAGAAATCCCTGTGAGTAGCACAGCCCACAAAGGGCCAGGGGAACGAGTCTTGAGGGGGAGGAGGTGGGAAAAAATAGCCAGAGCTCTCATCAGACAGATGTGGGTGGACTGCCCCCAGCTCAGGACCCTGCTGAAGGACCTGCAGGCGTCACTCACATCCTGATTGGACATGTCCCAGTAAGGCCTCTCTCCAAACGACATCACTTCCCACATCACGATGCCGTAGCTCCAGACGTCGCTGGCTGAGGTGAATTTGCGGAAGGCAATGGCTTCAGGGGCTGTCCATCGGATTGGGATCTTCCCGCCCTGAGGGAGAGATTGGGGGAAATCAGTCAGTCAGAGAGACGGCAAAACCACAACGCCGAGCGCTCCTTGCCCTCCTGCCCCAAGACAGCAGGGAAGTTCTCGTTTCTGCCTCATTTCATTCACTTCATTTCTATCCCACCTTTCTCCCCAATGGAGACCCAAAACAGCATCACAACAACCCTGTGAGGTAGGCTAGGAGGAGCATGTGTGACCGGCCTAAGGGACTTTTCCCGGCAGAGAGGGGATTTGAACTTGATTCCTGTCCAGCACTTTAACTGCTGCACCACGCTGGGTTCATGCTAACTCACTCAAGGATACATCCATCCTCCTCTCTCCACAGAGCTGGGATTCCCCCCCCCACACACCTTTCAGCTCACTGCTGCTCCTCCCCCGCTAGGCCTGAATCCCCCTCTTCCCGTCCCAGACCCCAATTTAATCACAAAGCCCGTCCTCTGCCCAGAGAACATGGTGGTCCTCTCTTTGATCTCTCCACCCGTCTTCCATCACGTCTGCGGGCACCTTTGGCATTCTGACCCAGCATATGGGCATGGCCACAACATAGCTGCCTCAGCTGACCTTCAGGCACACAATGAAGACCTTTGTGCGGTGTGGGCAGCTGCTGCCAAAGCAATTCGCTGTTCCTTTTTTTTTAAAAAATAAAAATCTGCACAACCAACAAAATCTCCAAAGGCCAATCGGAAGCCGTGACAAGCCAAAGCCCCACCGGACTCCCCCAAGTTTCTAAAAACTGGACACCCCAGGCCTAAACTAACTGCTGAGCTGGGCGCTTCCAAAGCTGGCAGAGCCACCGGCATGCTGGGGGGGAGAGAAGAGGAGGCCGAGCCTTTCGGCCCAGGGGGAGCCAGCCTACCAGGGTGCTGGTATAGGTGGGGTCGGACGAGTTCTCCTCCAGGAAGCGGGAGAGGCCGAAGTCCGACACTTTGCAGACCAGGTTGCTGTTGACCAGGATGTTACGGGCTGCCAAATCCCGGTGGACGTAGCTCATGTCGGAGAGGTAGCGCATCCCCGAGGCGATTCCCCGCAGCATCCCCACCAGCTGGATGGGCGTGAACTGGCCGTCGTTGGACTGCAGGCGGGGGAGAGAGAAGCCACCTTGGTAAGGCCCAAAGAGACTAGGAAGCTGGCCCACCGGCCAGCCAGCGCCAGAGCGGCTCTGAAACTCTTTGCTCCTCATTCTAAAGCAGATAACATTATAGAATCATAGAGTTGGAAGGTGCCGTACAGACCATCTAGTCCAGGGCTGTCAAACATGCATTTTGGGGGCCGAATTAGGCCCCAGGAGGGCTCCTATCAGGCCCCCAAGCGACTGGCTCTCATCTGCTTCCTTCTCCCTCTCTCTTGCTTCCTTTGGCATAACAGCTTGCTTTCAAAGGCCTGCTCAATTGCACAGGAGCTACAGAGCAAAACCTCTATTTTCCCCATTTGCTGAGGCTCCTCCCTTGGGGAGGAGTGGGGGGAGAGAGAGCTTGCTTTGCAAGGTTTGCTCAATCGCACAGGAGCTACAGAGCAAGCCTCTATTTTCCCCATTTGCTGAGGCTCCTCCCTTGGGGAGGAGTGGGGGGGAGAGAGAATGCTTGCTTTGCCAGGCTCCCAAGTGCACAGCAGAGCTACTGAGCCAAGCCCCTCTTTCTTCTATTGGCTGAGGCTCCTCCTCCTCCTGGCCCCCTGGGGAAGGAAGAAAAGAGCCAGAGCTTCCTTTGCCCAATTCCCTGGATCCCATGGGAGAGATACCAAGAAAGCACCTTTAAGAGCAATGAGTGCTAAAGTTTTGAGCATGTTTTAATTTTTTAAATATATATATTTGTGTTTGTCTGTGTTCTTTAGGTACAAAATAGGAGTCGATTGCACCTTTAAGACCAACCTAGTTTTATTCAGAACGCAAGCTTTCTTGTGCTCTTAAGCACACACTTCATCAGATGAGGAATCCAGTGCAGTGAGCAAAGCCATGCATAGCTGAGCAGAGCCACACAGAGCTGGTAGGCAGTGGCCCAGAATGCAAGATGGTACAAATATAAGATCCAATGACAGAATAGTAAAATTAACAAATTGAGCAAACCTTTGATCCGAGTAGCATGAGCATGCGAAAGCAACAAAACAGTAGTATGTCAAAGTGTGAGAGTGTCTGTCAATGACTCTATTGCTATAAACCTGGGCCAAAAGGATTCTAAACCACTGCCCACCAGATAATTTTACTATTCTGTCATTGGTTCTTAAATCTGTACCATTTTGCATTCCGGGCCACTGCCTACCAGCTCTGTGTGGCTCTGCTCACTGTGCCGGATTCCTCGTCTGATGAAGTGTGCTTAAGAGCACACGAAAGCTGACGTTCTGAATAAAAATTGGTTGGTCTTAAAGGTGCAATCGACTCCTATTTTCCTTTACCACTTCCGACCAACACGGCTGCCTACTTGGCTCTATTTAAATAGGTATACACTCAGTTGGGTGTATCCCTCAGCCCAACTCAACATGGCCCGGCCCTACGAGGTCTCCTTTATGTCAGATCCGGCCCTCATAACAAACGAGTCCCACCCCTGGCTCCATGCAGGATCAGCCTAAAGCATCTCCAACAAATAATCACGTCCCTCTCTCCTTTCCAAACATGTGATTCTGCTCCATGCAGAAGAGAAAGCTCCACCCTGGTAGGGAAAGAGTTGCAAGGGGGGGGGGGGGGAGAAAGGATTTCTCTTCCAGGATGGGAGGGGTCTGGGTGTCTCAGGGGAAGAGCCTCCGCTTGGCATGGAGAAGGTCTCAGGTCAATCCTGGCAGCATCTCCCGCTAAAGGGGTCAGGCAGAAGGGGATGGGAAGGACCTTTCTCTGCCTGAGACCCTGGGGAACTGCTGCAGGCCCGAGTGGGCAATACTGACTTTGACAGACCGAGGGTCCGACTCGGTTCAGCATCTAAACGGGAGAGGGCGGCCACCTCGCCTGGATCTATCTCGCGTTAGCACCAACTGCCCAGGATCTGACCGCTCTCAAGAAAGGAAAATACGACATGATCCTGCCTGAATAGGTGAAGGAGCACCATTGGGATTTTATCTGATTGTTTTACTGTTTTGATATGGTTTATGCTATGTTGTTAGCCACCTTGAGTCTTCGTAGAATGGGCAGGATATAAATCTAATGTCATTTAGAAGAAGAAGAATTGCAGGTTTATACCCTGCCCTTCTCTCTGAATCAGAGAGGCTCACAATCTCCTATATCTTCTCCTCCGACAACAAACACCCAGTGAGGTGGGTGGGGCTGAGAGAACTCTCACAGCAGCTGCCCTTTCAAGGACAACTCCTGCAATAGCTCTGGCTAATCCAAGGCCATTCCAGCAGGTGCAAGTGGAGGAATGGGGAATCAAACCTGGTTCTCCCAGATAAGAAGAAGACTGTAGATTTATACCCCACCCTTCTCTCGGAACCAGAATCTCAGAGCAGCTTACAATCTCCTTTATCTTCTTCCCCCACAACAGACACCCTGTGAGGTGGGTGGGGCTGAGAGGGCTCTGACAGCAGCTGCCCTTTCAAGGACAACTCCTGCAATAGCTATGGCTGACCGAAGGCCATTCCAGCAGCTGCAAGTGGAGGAGTGGGGAATCAAAGCTGGTTCTCCCAGATAAGAGAGCTCTGGCTGACCGAAGGCCATTCCAGCAGCTGCAAGTGGAGGAGTGGGGAATCAAAGCTGGTTCTCCCAGATAAGAGAGCTCTGGCTGACCCAAGGCCATTCCAGCAGGTGCAAGTGGAGGAGTGGGGAATCAAACCCGATTCTCTCAGATAAGAGTCCGCACGCTTAACCACTACACCAAACTGGCTATATTATAAATAAATGTAGGGCAGTTTCAGGTGTATTCAGGGGTGATGCAATGACATACATGGGAATTCCCAGGGAGGGAGGGAGGAATGAAAGGGGAACCAAAGAGGGCACGAAAAGGAGAAGGGGAAGATGCTGTGGAAGGGGTTTTTTGCCCACGAGCTTTGTGCTAGACGCAGCTGTTGCTATCAGAGCTTCCCAGCCACCAACTGTGGCCAAAAGAGTTCAAGCAGGCAGCCGCTCAAATCCACCTCTGCACCCCCTGCCCGTTGCCAAGCTGGGAATGTCCCTACCCGGAGGAAGGAGTCCAGGGCCCCGTTCTCCATGAACTCCGTGATGATCATGACGGGGACGCTGTTGGTGATGACGCCGTCCAGGCGGATGATGTTGGGGTGGTCGAACTGGCCCATGATGCTGGCTTCGCTGAGGAACTCACGGCGCTGCTTCTCTGTGTAGCCCCCCTTGAGCGTCTTGATGGCCACGTAGATCTCTTTCTTCCCCGGCACTTTCAGCAGGCCACGGCAGACCTCCCCAAACTCACCTGCAAGAGACAGGAGAAATATTTGGAGGGGGGGGTGAGCTTGTGAGAGCTGATACCCCACAAGGTCATATCGCCCCAAAATCCTACTGCAGACAGCTGCCCCCTGAAACACGCAGCCAAGACATCTGAGACCACCTGACTCTATACGGCACATTTTATTAGACAGCCCGTTACTTTCCCAGCACCGACCAGATCAAACCTCTCCTCTTAACCCACAACTGGGCGACGAGAAAAAGGATAGAGTTTCTGTTAAGAACATAAGAGAAGCCATGTTGGATCAGGCCAATGGCCCATCCAGTCCAACACTCTGTGTCACATAAGAACATAAGAGAAGCCACGTTGGATCAGGCCAATGGCCCATCCAGTCAAACACTCCGTGTCACATAAGAACATAAGAGAAGCCACGTTGGATCAGGCCAATGGCCCATCCAGTCAAACACTCCGTGTCACATAAGAACATAAGAGAAACCCTGTTGGATCAGGCCAATAGCCTATCCAGTCCAACTCTCTGTGTCACATAAGAACATAAGAGAAGCCATGTTGGATCAGGCCAAAGGCCCATCCAGTCCAACACTCTGTGTCACATAAGAACATAAGAGAAGCCAGGTTGGATCAGGCCAAAGGCCCATCCAGTCCAACACTCTGTGTCATATAAGAACATAAGAGAAGCCATGTTGGATCAGACCAAAGGCCCATCCAGTCCAACACTCTGTGTCACATAAGAACATAAGAGAAGCCATGTTGGATCAGGCCAATGGCCCATCCAGTCCAACACTCTGTGTCACACAGGGGCCAATATATGTGTGTTGTGTGTACACACACACACACACATATATATGTACTGTGGCTAACAGCCACTGATGGACCTCTGCTCCATATTTTTATCCAATCCCCTCTTAAAGCTGGCTATGCTTGTAGCCGCTACCACCTCCTGTGGCAGTGAATTCCACGTGTTAATCACCCTTTGGGTGAAGAAGGACTCCCTTTTATCCTCTCTAACCTGACTTCTCAGCAATTTCATGGAATGCCCACGAGTTCTTGTATTGTGAGAAAGGGAGAAAAGTTCTCATTTGTCGGCTAACAAATGTCCCTCAATTACTCAGCAGGTTGCAGCATTTCTGAGCCTAGCAGTGAACGAGAAAGAAATCAAAAACGGAGTCAGGTAGGGGAATGCCTCTCTCCACTTTTCTTAGTTACGTTTTGCATGCAACCTTGTATTCCCATGCTGGTTGGGCTTGCAAATTCCTGTGGTTTGTATGTCCCATTCTGAAGATCCTTTGGATCTTGTTTTTCTATTCGGTTATGCCAGTAAAGATGATGTCTGTCTGAGACCAGCTCACATTCCCTTAACCCTGCAGCACTTGGGGTCCTAAGAACAGGTTTGGGGGACAGCCAAGTCCCAACGCAGGGTCACTGTATCTGAGAGAGGAGCCTCTGCTGAGAGCTTAATGACTTCCAACTGACAAAGCCACCCCCTTCCAAGGAGCCCTGGGAATCACAGCTCTGCGGCAAGACGACTTCCGAGAAACTCAGCCCGAGGAGGGAAAAGCTCCCGTGGATGATAAGTCAGGACGGCCAAACCAGTTTGGAGATTTGCTGATAAGCCTCTCGCTTGGGTTATGCCCCACGGGGATGGGACAGGCTCTTCCAAAGGGAAAGTTCTCCCCCATGCCAAACAAGGCACCCAGTTCTTCTCTCGTTTTAGAAAGGGAGCAGCCCGACAGCTTCCTTTCCCTCTCTGTGGCCGTGTCATATATTTCCCGTGTCATGTATGGAGAGCAATTCATAGCCGCTTGCAAGGAATTATGGGGACCCACAACAGAGGAGAGTTCAGCAACAGGGCCCACAGGACGGGATCCTCCAGAGAAAAAGGATGGGAAAAGCTATCAGGCAAACAGGCCAAGCTACACACACGCACACAGACACACACACACACACACACACACACTCACTCACTCCTGAATTCCGTATGTTGAACATTTATCCTCCACTCTGGCCACTGGATGTGGTTCTGAACGTGTTCTGCAAAGCCATTTGTACAAACAGAACCCTGATCCCACCAGGCGGCACTCCAGGCAGCAAGCAGAACTTCGCCTTGTCAAGGTCAGCTGTTGACATATACGATCATAGAGTTGGAAGGGACCTCCGGGGTCATCTAGTCCAACCCTCTGCACAATGCAGGAAACTCACAAACCCCTCCCCCTAAATTCACAGGATCTTCATTGCTGTCAGAGGGCGTTCTAGCCTCTGTTGAAAAACACCCAAGGAAGGAGAGCCCACCACCTCCCGAGGAGGAAGCCTGTTCATAGAATCCTAGAGTTGGAAGCGACCTCCGGGGTCATCTAGTCCAACCCCCTGCACAATGCAGGAAACTCACAAACCCCTCCCCCTCAATTCACAGGATCTTCATTGCTGTCAGGTGGCCCTCTAGCCTCTCCTTAAAAACCTCCAAGGTTTTTGATATGATGCAAGGAACGAGGCCTGGAGGCTTCTCCGCTGACCTGTTGAACTAGCTGCCTACCAAATGCACAGGTGATCCTGGGTTCAATTCAAGGTACTGATCTTCACAGATAAGGGTCTACACTGCCTAGGACCCTTGTATCTGTGAGACTGCCCCTCCTCAATGCTCCACTCATCTTGGCAGGTCCTTCTGCAAAGACAACAAAAACTAACAACCGCTTGTGCACATACCTTCTCTGTGGTGGCCCCGCCTTCCACCATGGAATGGCCCACCTGAGAAGGTCAGGAAGGCTCCCATGCATCTGTCACTCCACAAACCATGTGGAACACAATTGTGCATTTTAATAAAGGAACAAGGCTGAATTATAACCGAATGATCCAGGAAGACATTATATGAACATACGAAGCTGCCTTCTACTGAATCAGACCCTCGGTCCATCAAAGTCAGTACTGTCTACTCAGACTGGCAGCGGCTCTCCAGGGTCTCAAGCGGAGGTTTTTCACGCCTGCTTGCCTGGACCCTTTTTAGTTGGATATGACTGGGATTGAACCTGGGACCTTCTGCTTCCCAAGCAGATGCTCTACCTGAACCACTGTCCCTCCATTGCAGTATAGAGAACAGGACAGCCGACTGTAATACCAACATGCACCGTCTGTGTCTGTTTGTTTTGATCTTGGTCTCTCTGCCTTCTATTTCTCCTCACATAATACCATATCTGGCTCTGTTTAATGCGTCACATTCAATGCTTTTGCTTTGTTTCAAATTTCTGCAATCATCTTATTACACGATTTCCCCGTGGCGCGGAGTGTTAACGCTGCAGTACTGCAGTCCTAAGTTCTGCTCGTGACCTGAGTTCGATCCCAGCGGAAGCTGGTTTCAGGTAGCCGGCTCGAGGTTGACTCAGCCTTCCGTCCTTCCGAGGTCGGTCAAAGGAGTCCCCAGCTTGCTGGGGGGAAAGTGTAGAGGACTGGGGAAGGCGATGGCAAACCACCCTGTAAAAAGTCTGCCATGAAAACGTTGTGAAAGCAACGTCACCCCAGAGTCGGAAACAACTGGTGCTTGCACAGGGGACCTTTCCTTTCCATCCTATTAGTTCAGGGGTTCCCGGGCACGGCCTATCAGCAACCGGGCCACGCCACCTCACACAACCTCCCCCCTGCAGTGCCTTCCTCCTCCCTTCGTTTTCACAATTTTGAGGCCTGGGAAGGGCTGGTAAAACGCCTCCTGGCCTCTATAAAGGCCAACCCCTCCACCAATCAGCTGGTCAGTGGGGGAAACCACGGTAGTGAGCAACCCTCTGAAAAAGCAGCGTTGCCTTTGCCTCCTCCCCACTTCCTTCCTGGGAGTGGGAAGGAAGTGGGGAGGAGGCAAGGGCAGTGCCGCTTTTCAGAAGGTGGCTCGGCACTGCTTCCACAGATCAGCTGATCGGCGCGTGGGGGTGTGTCGGCCTTTAAAGAGTCCGGGAGGTGCTTCACTGCCCCTTCCAATTTGGTGTAGCGGTTAAGTGTGCGGACTCTTATCTGGAAGAACCGGGTTTGATTCCCCACTCCTCCACTTGCGGCTGCTGGAATGGCCTTAGGTCAGCCAGAGCTCTGGCAGAGGTTGTCCTTGAAAGGGCAGCTGCTGTGAGAGCCCTCCAGCCCCACCCACCTCACAGGGAGTCTGTTGCGGGGAAGAAAAATAAAGGAGATTGTGAGCCGCTCTGAGACTCTTCAGAATGGACGGCGGGATATAAATCCAATATCTTCATCTACCTCACAGGGTGTCTGTGAGAGGGGGGGAGGTAAAGGAGATTGTGAGCCCCTCTGAGACTCTTCAGAGTGGAGGGCGGGATATAAATCCAATATCTTCATCTACCTCACAGGGTGTCTGTTGTGGGGGAGGAAGGGAAAGGAGATTGTGAGCCGCTCTGAGACTCTTCGGAGTGGAGGGCGGGATATAAAGCCAATATCTTCATCTACCTCACAGGGTGTCTGTTGTGGGGGAGGAAGGGAAAGGAGATTGTGAGCTGCTCTGAGACTCTTCGGAGTGGAGGGCGGGATATAAAGCCAATATCTTCATCTACCTCACAGGGTGTCTGTTGCGGGGGAGGAAGGGAAAGGAGATTGTGAGCCACTCTGAGACTCTTCGGAGTGGAGGGCGGGATATAAAGCCAATATCTTCATCTACCTCACAGGGTGTCTGTTGTGGGGGAGGAAGGGAAAGGAGATTGTGAGCCGCTCTGAGACTCTTCAAAGTGGAGGGCGGGATATAAATCCAATATCTTAATCTACCTCACAGGGTGTCTGTTGTGGGGGAGGAAGGGAAAGGAGATTGTGAGCCAATTTGAGACTTCAGAATGGAGGGCGGGATACAAATCCAATATCATCTTCTTCCTGGGCCTTAGAATTGTGAAAACAGAGAGAGGAAGAGGTGCCGGAGGGGGGGGGGGGGAGAAGGCCAAATTAAGTGCCCCCACCCTGTCCACGGTGGGCAGGCCGGCCATGGGGCCGGTCCCTGGTGCCAAAAAGGCTGGGGGGCACTGTATTAGTTGTAGGGACTTATAATATGTGACTGCCGTGAGCCTCGGTGAAATGGCAAAGCATAAATAACACCAATAAATCAACGGCTCAACACCCCTGCCCAATTTCTCGTAAGTAGCAACAGCACTGGGGACAGACAGCCTGGGAAGGATCCGCTCTTACCTGCGCCGATGACCTCCTCAATTTTGACATACGAAACATCAATTTCTTTGGCGAACTCGCGCACGGCTTCGTTGGGGTCCTCGTAGGTGAAAGGGTCAATGTAGACTTTGGTGCCTGCAGAGGGGAAGAGTGTAAAAGCCACTAAAGGCAGGAGAAGAAGACGGACAATTTGAGCCTGCTAGCCCCGAGGGACCCTCCAGCCACGTCAACGAATACTCTGCCTTCGCTGCCTCCACACATTTCCTTTGCTAGCCCCCCCTACATTCTCCAAAGTTGCTTACATCAGAGCCTCATCCAACTCCACACACTCACCGTGCCCAATCAGGTATTGCCCAGGCTTATCGGAGTATTCAGGCTCCCGTGATCCAGAGGAACCCTGGCGCCTGCAGAAAGGAAGAAAGAGGAGGACATCTAAGCCAACGGGTCTCTTTCTAGCTCCTCCCACTGCCCCCTTAGCCGCCACGCCCATGCTCTTCAGGCACACCCCACGTAGATTCCTGACTTCATCCTGACCTCCTTAGTCCCTCCCACATTCCGCAGAGCCCCTTCCCTGATCCTGCCGCCACCATTTTATCCTTCCTGCCCTCCTCCTTGCACATTTTTATCCTTTCCTCTGCTCCTCTCTTGCTTCGGATGTTCCTGGCCAACACCCAGGGCTCCACCTCTGCCATCTCAGCGCCTCCCCATTCCTTTCCCCTCCTGTGGCCCTGAGCTCAGCTACCCCTGCAGGCTAAACTTCTCCCAGACCCTCCGCTCGCGGGGCAGCATCTCACCGGAGGCAGACGACGGCCACGACGACCACTGCAAGCACCAGGAGGACCCCCAGGGCCACGGTGCCTACAATGAGGGCCAGCTGCTCCGTGGGGCTCTCCGACTCTGCAGGGGGGAGAGAAACATGCAGAGTGATGAGCAAGGATGGGGCTGCCCTCCCCCCCCACCGTGAGGACTGATGTCGAGGGCCAGAATGGGGAGGAGGCAGAAAAAGGGGCTGAGGAAGGCAACGGTTCCCTGCCTTGTTCTTCCTAAGGGATCATACGCTGAACATGAGCCAACAGTGTGATGCGGTGGCTAAAAAGGCAAATGCAATTTTGGGCTGTATCAACAGAAGTATAGTGTCCAGATCACGTGATGTGAGCGGTTCCTCAGTGAAACAGGTTTAGGGGGAGGTGTTTGTGAGTTCCCTGCATTGTGCAGGGGGTTGGACTAGATGACCGTTAGAGCGGTTCCTCCGTGGAACAGGCTTCCTCAGAAGGTGGGTGGGCTCTCCTTCCTTGGAGGCCTTTAAGCAGAGGCTAGATGGCCATCTGACAGCAATGAAGATGCTGCGAATTTAGGGGGAGGTGTTTGTGAGTTTCCTGCATTGTGCAGGAGGTTGGACTAGATGACCCTAGAAGTCCCTTCCAACTCTGTGATTCTAACTTCCTGACTGTTAGAGCAGTTCCTCAGTGGAACAGGCTTCCTCCTTGGGAGGTGGTGGGCTCTCCTTCCTTGGAGGTTTTTAAGCAGAGGCTAGATGGCCATCTGACAGCAATGAAGATCCTGTGAATTTAGGGGGAGGTGTTTGTGAGTTTCCTGCATTATGTAGGAGGTTGGACTAGATGACCCTAGAGGTCCCTTCCAACTCTGTGATTCTAACTTCCTGACTGTTAGAGCAGTTCCTCAGTGGAACAGGCTTCCTCCTTGGGAGGTGGTGGGCTCTCCTTCCTTGGAGGTTTTTAAGCAGAGGCTAGATGGCCATCTGACAGCAATGAAGATCCTGTGAATTTAGGGGGAGGGGTTTGTGAGTTTCCTGCATTGTGTAGGAGGTTGGACTAGATGACCCTAGAGGTCCCTTCCAACTCTGTGATTCTAACTTCCTGACTGTTAGAGCAGTTCCTCAGTGGAACAGGCTTCCTCGGGAGGTGGTGGGCTCTCCTTCCTTGGAGGCTTTTAAGCAGAGGCTAGATGGCCATCTGACAGCAATGAAGATCCTGTGAATTTAGGGGGATGGGGTTGTGAGTTCCCTGCCTTGTGCAGGGGGTTGGACTAGATGCCCCTGGAGGTCCCTCCCAACTCTTTGATTCTATGAAATGAAGAGAGTTTTAAAAAGCAGCCACGTTGACCTGCAGGAGGGCAGCAGATTCAAGCCCAGGAGCACCTCTGAGACCAACCAGTTGCTCAGGGCTTGAGCGGCCAAGAGTCAAAGTTCCCTTCTTCCAGGGCCTTTTTTGTAGCAGGAACTCCTTTGCATATTAGGCCACCCGCCCCTGATGTAGCTGATCCTCTAAGAGCTCGCTGGGCTCTTAGTCCAGTGCCTACTGTGAGCTCCAGGAAGATTGGCTACATCAGGGGGTGTGGCCTAATATGCAAAGGAGTTCCTGCTGCAAAGAAAAGCCCGGCCTTCGTCCTACCAGAGGGGTACAAGTTTTTGAGAGATTTTGAGAGCAAGAGCTTCCGAAGCCCTCTTGAATCTGCCAGAGGAAGCCTCGACGAGTTGATCTCTGTAATGATTTAAAGTGTGACGAGTGTGTGTTTCTTTAAATGTTTGGCAAGTGGTAGAAGAAATGTGTGTGTGTGTAAAAGAAAGGGATGAATGAGTGAGGTGACTGGGAGCGTTTGGCCAGAGTTTAAAAGTGTAAGTGTGTGTGTGTGTGTGTCTGTTTGTGTGAAGAGTGAGAGAAGGCAGAAGTCAGTCACTGTCAGTCAGCAGTGAACAGTCAGTGGTGGTCAGTCAGCCGTCCAAAAAGTCTGAAAAGCAGCAGTCTTCCAATTAGAATCCCATTTTTGTGCTGTGAAAGGCATTAAGATTCCATAGAAGAAAAGTAGAAACACTGCGAGGACCTAGCAGGAGTCAAGTGGCACCTTTAAGACCAGCCAAGTTTTATTCAGAACGGAAGATTTCGTGTGCTCTCTAAGCACACTTCATCAGACAAGGGGATCAGGGATTGTGAGCTGAAATACAAGCCGTTTGTTGATTAAGAGGGCAAACTGACTGATCACATCATCACATAAAACAGTGTGGCTTGTCCATTTGTCCGGATAGCCATAAAAGGTAATAAAATTCCCTGCCACGTGGTGTTTCTGCACATCTAGGTGAATCACAAAAGGACGTGTATATCACAGTTGTAAGTCCAGCCTATTAGCCTGGCTAGAGAGAGCCCACACCTGATACCGTCTGAGTATTTAAGTTGACAGAATTCGGAGTTAAGAAGAGGAAGATTAAACTGAGCTAAACAGGATAAAGACTAAACAAATTACATTGTGAAGAGAAAGGAAGATTTGAGAGTGAGGAGTGTTGTGAAGTGAATAAGTGTGACACCTCAGTCAGAACATAAGAGAAGCCATGTTGGATCAGGCCAATGGCCCATCCAGTCCAACACTCTGTGCCACATAAGAACATAAGAGAAGCCAAGTTGGATCAGGCCAATGGCCCATCCAGTCCAACACGGGGTCACATAAGAACATAAGAGGAGCCATGTTGGATCAGGCCAATGGCCCATCCAGTCCAACACTCTGTGTCGCACAAGAACAGAAGAGAAGCCCTGTTGGATCCGGCCAATGGCCCATCCAGTCCAACACTCTGTGTCACATAAGAACAGAAGAGAAGCCATGTTGGATCAGGCCAATGGCCCATCCAGTCCAACACTCTGTGTTACAGTGGCCAAAAAATTTATACATATATATATATATACACACACACACACACACACACACACACACTGTGGCTAATAGCCACTGATGGACCTCTGCTCCATATTTTTATCTAACCCCCTCTTGAAGCTGGCTATGCTTGTAGCCGCCACCACCTCCTGTGGCAGTGAATTCCACATGTTAATCACCACATGTTAATAGAAGATACTATTACACCCTGTTTTATTCACTGAAGCTACAAAACATCTTGAAACCAATGCAGTTCTTGCCCAAATAAAGTTTTATTTCGTTTATTGTTAACCCAGAGTTCTATTCTAATAAAATATAAGAGACTCATTCTCAGGACCACATAGTCCAGCGAAGGAGCCTTAGAGCTTGGGCCCAATACTGAGGGAAAAGTTAACTGGAATTAAATTCCTGGTGGCGGGAAATAACAAGAAAATTAAAAGACACACCACATACATCTAAGCTGCACAAATTAAAAGAGAAGTCGTGACAGTCTCTATGGTTCTCCTGGGCTCAAATCTACTTCTCTTCCAAATCGCTCTCTTCCACAACACACCTGAGCAGAGACGCTTCTGCGCTTCTTGTCTACACGCTTTCCCTCTATTCTAATGAGCCTGGTTCCTGCACTGGACAGGTCTATTTCACATATTCCTTTTAAGCGCAAAAGCGACCAACAAGCAAGGAAGAGGCCATTAAGTCCACACAGAAACCATGGACGTTTTCCACAAAGCCCCTTCTCTTTGTCAGCGGAGGGTGGATGGGGGGGAAGGGTGTTGGCAGGAAGAGACCACTTTCCCCTCCCGCTTCTTCCAACACTTTTGGAACACCATTATATATCTAGAAATGCTTTTAAAAACGCTATTTCATAATTGTTGCACATATCCGTTCATAAGCCTGAAATCTTGTCCCACTTTGAAGAAAACCATTCGTCCCTTCTTACAAATGGCTCGTTTTGCCCTGGGGTTGTTTGCAGCTTTGCCACTCACAACAAATGAGTCGAAATAAGGGGAAGCTGCCCTTTTTGGCCTGAGAGCCAAAGGAATGTACTGTCTGTCTGGGAAGACACCGACTGCCAACAAACTGGGGGGGGGGGGGGGGAGGGAGGGAGGGAGGGAAAAGAGAGGGATGAGCTCGGCCAGAAATCCTGGAATCCTGCCCAACCTCAGCGACACTCCAGCGCCTGGCCTCAATGCGAGGAACGTGCTAGAATCTGAAAGTATGCTGATGGAAAGCAGCTACCCCAGACAGTGGCTGCAGCCATGGCCAAGACCACACGAGTAGGGCTTGTGTCGCTTCCGCACTCCCTCACAGCATCCACCAAAGGGCTGGGGGAAAGGAAGCGTTTTCCATGGCCTGCCCAAAGGACTTCCTTCTCATAAGAACAGAAGAGAAGCCATGTTGGGTCAGGCCAATGGCCCATCCAGTCCAACACTCTGTGTCACATAAGAACAGAAGAGAAGCCATGTTGGATCAGGCCAATGGCTCCTCCAGTCCAACACTCTGTGTCACATAAGAACATAAGAGAAGCCATGTTGGATCAGGCCAGTGGCCCCTCCAGTCCAACACTCTGTGTAACATAAGAACATGAGAGAAGCCATGTTGGATCAGGCCAATGGCTCCTCCAGTCCAACACTCTGTGTCACAGAAGAACATAAGAGAAGCCCTGTTGGATCAGGCCAATGGCCCATCCAGTCCAAAACTCTGTGTCACATAAGAACAGAAGAGAAGCCATGTTGGGTCAGGCCAGTGGCCCCTCCGGTCCCACACTCTGTGTCACAGAAGAACATAAGAGAAGCCCTGTTGGGTCAGGCCACTGGCCCATCCAGTCCAACACTCTGTGTCACATAAGAACATAAGAGAAGCCCTGTTGGGTCAGGCCACTGGCCCATCCAGTCCAACACTCTGTGTCACATAAGAACAGAAGAGAAGCCATGTTGGATCAGGCCAATGGCTCCTCCAGGCCAACACTCTGTGTCACAGAAGAACATAAGAGAAGCCATGTTGGATCAGGCCACTGGCCCATCCAGTCCAACACTCTGTGACACATAAGAACATAAGAGAAGCCCTGTTGGATCAGGCCAATGGCCCATCCAGTCCAACACTCTGTGTCACATAAGAACATAAGAGAAGCCCTGTTGGATCAGGCCAATGGCCCATCCAGTCCAAAACTCTGTGTCACATAAGAACATAAGAGAAGCCATGTTGGGTCAGGCCAGTGGCCCATCCAATTCAACACTCTGTGTCACAGAAGAACATAAGAGAAGCCATGTTGGGTCAGGCCAATGGCCCATCCAGTCCAACACTCTGTGACACATAAGAACATAAGAGAAGCCCTGTTGGATCAGGCCAATGGCCCATCCAGTCCAACACTCTGTGTCACATAAGAACATAAGAGAAGCCATGTTGGATCAGGCCAGTGGCCCATCCAGTCCAACACTGTGTCACATAAGAACATAAGAGAAGCCCTGTTGGATCAGGCCAATGGCCCATCCAGTCCAACACTCTGTTTTTAATGTTAGTAGTTTTATTGTTGATGTTTTATATTGTTGGATTTAAATGTTTTTATAATATCACTGTATGTTTTGTAATATGCTGTTAGCCGCCCTGAGCCCGCTAAGGTGGGGAGGGCGGGATAGAAATAAAATTTATTATTATTATTATTATTATTACTAAGAACATAAGAAAATCCATGTTGGATCAGGTCAATGGCCCTTCCAGTTCAACACTCTGTGTCACATAAGAACATAAGAGAAGCCCTGTTGGATCAGGCCAAGAGCCCATCCAGTCCAACAATCTGTGTCACATAAGAACATAAGAGAAGCCACGTTGGATCAGGCCAGTGGCTCCTCCAGGCCAACACTCTGTGTCACAGAAGAACATAAGAAAAGCCATGTTGGATGAGGCCACTGGCCCCTCCAGGCCAAAACTCTGTGTCACATAAGAACATAAGAGAAGCCCTGTTGGGTCAGGCCACTGGCCCATCCAGTCCAAAACTCTGTGTCACAGAAGAACATAAGAGAAGCCCTGTTGGGTCAGGCCAATGGCCCATCCAGTCCAACACTCTGTGACACATAAGAACATAAGAGAAGCCCTGTTGGATCAGGCCAATGGCCCATCCAGTCCAACACTCTGTGTCACATAAGAACATAAGAGAAGCCATGTTGGATCAGGCCAGTGGCCCATCCAGTCCAACACTGTGTCACATAAGAACATAAGAGAAGCCCTGTTGGATCAGGCCAATGGCCCATCCAGTCCAACACTCTGTGTCACCTAAGAACATAAGAAAATCCATGTTGGATCAGGTCAATGGCCCTTCCAGTTCAACACTCTGTGTCACATAAGAACATAAGAGAAGCCCTGTTGGATCAGGCCAATGGCCCATCCAGTCCAACAATCTGTGTCACATAAGAACATAAGAGAAGCCACGTTGGATCAGGCCAGTGGCTCCTCCAGGCCAACACTCTGTGTCACAGAAGAACATAAGAAAAGCCATGTTGGATGAGGCCACTGGCCCCTCCAGGCCAAAACTCTGTGTCACATAAGAACATAAGAGAAGCCCTGTTGGGTCAGGCCACTGGCCCATCCAGTCCAAAACTCTGTGTCACATAAGAACAGAAGAGAAGCCATGTTGGATCAGGCCAATGGCTCCTCCAGGCCAACACTCTCTGTCACATAAGAACATAAGAGAAGCCATGTTGGGTCAGGCCAGTGGCCCATCCAATTCAACACTCTGTGTCACAGAAGAACATAAGAGAAGCCATGTTGGGTCAGGCCAATGGCCCATCCAGTTTAACACTCTGTGACACATAAGAACATAAGAGAAGCCCTGTTGGATCAGGCCAATGGCCCATCCAGTCCAACACTCTGTGTCACATAAGAACATAAGAGAAGCCATGTTGGATCAGGCCAGTGGCCCATCCAGTCCAACACTGTGTCACATAAGAACATAAGAGAAGCCCTGTTGGATCAGGCCAATGGCCCATCCAGTCCAACACTCTGTGTCACATAAGAACATAAGAGAAGCCACATTGGATCTGGACAGTGGCTCCTCCAGGCCAACACTCTGTGTCACAGAAGAACATAAGAAAAGCCATGTTGGATCAGGCCACTGGCCCCTCCAGGCCAACACTCTGTGTCACAGAAGAACATAAGAGAAGCCATGTTGGGTCAGGCCAATGGCCCATCCAGTCCAACACTCTGTGTCACATAAGAACATAAGAGAAGCCCTGTTGGATCAGGCCAATGGCCCATCCAGTCCAACACTCTGTGTCACATAAGAACATAAGAAAATCCATGTTGGATCAGGTCAATGGCCCTTCCAGTTCAACACTCTGTGTCACATAAGAACAGAAGAGAAGCCATGTTGGGTCAGCCCAATGGTCCATCCAGTCCAACACTCTGTGTCACATAAGAACATAAGAGAAGCCCTGTTGGATCAGGCCAATGACCCATCCAGTCTAACACTCTGTGTCACACAGTGGCTAAAAAAAACCCAGGTGCCATCAGGAGGTCCATCAGTGGGGCCAGGACACAAGAAGCCCTCCCACTGTGCCCCCTCCCAAGCACCAAGAAGACAGAGCATCCCTGCCCCAGACATAAGAACGTAAGAGAAGCCATGTTGGATCAGGTAAATGGCCCATCCAGCACAACTCTCTGTGTCAGACAGTGGCCAAAAAACTCAGGTGCCATCAGGAGGTCCATCTGTGGGGCCAGGAAACTAGAAAACCTCCCACTGTTGCCCCCCCAAGCACCCAGAATACAGAGCATCACTGCCCCAGACAGAGAGTTCCATCAATACCCTGTGGCTAATAGCCACTGATGGACCTCTGCTCCATATACTCACCGGCCCCTTGAGTCTGGAAGGCCCTCTCTGGCCCAAAACCGCCATAGCCAGCCTCGGAGCGGGCACGGACTTGAATGCCATACATGGCCCCCCGGTGCAAGCCGCTCAAAGTCACTCGGTTCTCAGAGGTCTTCACAAACATAGGGCCCCCGACACCCTAAAAGAGGAGGAAGTGGAAGGGTGACATCCTGTTTCCATTCACTGCACCAAGAAAAAACACCAAGGATCACCCACGTCCCCATTCCCTCCTCAACAGGGACCCAAATGAGCCATTTCAGGCATCTGCAAAACTGGCCTTGAACGGCAACAGCTCAGTACACCCCACCAGCAGTGTTCCCTCTAAGCTGAGTTAGAATGAGCGAGCTCACAGATTTATTTATTTTTTTGCAGATTTATACCCCGCCCTTCTCTCTGAATCAGAGACTCAAGAGTGCCTCACAATCTCCTTTATCTCCCTCCCCCACAACAGACACCTGTGAGGTGGGTGGGGCTGAGAGAGCTATCACAGCAGCTGCCCTTTCAAGGACAACCTCTGCCAGATCTCTGGCTGACCCAAGGCCATGCTAGCAGGTGCAAGTGGAAGAGTGGGGAATCAAACCCAGTTCTCCCAGATAAGAAGAATAAGACTGCAGATTTCTACCCCGCCCTTCTCTCTGAATCAGAGACTCAGAGTGGCTTAACATCGCCTATATCTTCTCCCCTCACAACAGACACCCTGTGAGGTGGGTGAGGTTGAGAGGGCTCTCACAGCAGCTGCCCTTTCAAGGACAACTCCTGCCAGAGCTACAGCTAACCCAAGGCCATTCCAGCAGGTGCAAGTGGAGGAGTGGGGAACCAAACCTGGTTCTCCCAGATAAGAGTCCGCAAACTTAACCACTACACCAAACTGGCTCTCCAGCTCACACATTTTTGTTTTAGCTCAGGAAGGATGACCCCAGAGCAAACTAATTGGTGCAGCAGCTCACAACTGTAATGCCAGTAGCTCACAATGCAGAATTTTTGTTCACAAGGCTCCACAGCTTAGAGGGAACATTGCCCACCACTACTGAGAAGGTCAGCCTTCCTCTTTAAACCTGGCAGTTTGTGGGGCTCAGGGATTGGGGGCGGGGGCTGTTTACAGAAGTCCCCCCATTGCACACGTGCAGCTTTGCTTCTGCCTCTTCTTATTCAGGTTGGGAGCCAAGCTACATCCGCAGCCACCCCTGGGAGCGCATGCGTGGCTAGATCATGCCTTTGCTGCCCAAATGGGTTCCTTCTAGTTCTGAGTTCACTACCGTGTTTAGAATTCTAGAACAAGACAAAACCCTTGCATCAACCACTCCTTTTACCACCCTCCTCAGAACTCTGTGCGAAATTGTTCTCTGCTAATCAATTAATTAATCAGGCTGAGTGGGCTGAAGCTGAATCCAGCGAAGACCGAGGTCCTTTGCGTAGGTCGCGACGGGCTGGGAGGGGAGATCTCCCTACCAGCCTTTGACGGTGCGTCACTGATTCCAGTGCGCAGGGTCAAGAGCTTGGGAGTGCTACTGGAGCCTTCCTTGACAATGGAGGCCCAGATAGCTGCCACCGCTAAATCCGCCTTCTTCCACCTTAGGAGGGCGAGGCAGTTGGCCCCCTTCCTGGAACGTAGAGACCTGGCAACTGTGATCCATGCAACGGTCACCTCGAGGCTAGACTACTGTAACGCCCTCTACATGGGGCTGCCCTTATACCGAACGCGGAAACTGCAGCTAGTGCAGAATGCAGCGGCCAGGCTGTTAGTGGGACTACCTCGGTGGGAACATGTGCAGCCTGTGCTGCGGGATCTGCACTGGCTGCCAATTGTGTACCAAGTCCGCTATAAGGTGCTGGTTATTACCTTTAAAGCCCTATATGGCCGAGGACCTGCCTACCTTAGGGACCGCCTCTCCCCATATGTTCCTCAGAGAGCACTGAGATCTAGCTCTCAAAACCTTTTAAAAGTCCCTGGACCAAGGGAGGTTAGATTGAAATCAACGAGGGAGCAAGCCTTCTCAACAATGGCTCCCCAATGGTGGAATCAACTTCCAGAAGAGGTGTGAGCCCTGCGGGACCTAAATCAGTTCCGCAGGGCTTGCAAAACTGCCCTCTTCGAGCTCGCGTTAGGATGAAACCCCAGGAAATGACAACTAGCCTTATATACACAACTGAATTGTAGCACTGAAACTGAAATTTAGAATTTATAACGGTTTAACTGCTGATTAATTTTAATTCAACTTATGAATGTAATTTATTTGTTTTAACTGTCCAATTGTTTGCAATAATATTGTATTTTACTGTAATCACGGTATATACCGTGTCGTGTTAGCTGCCCTGAGCCTGCCTTTGGCGGGGGAGGGCAGGATATAAAAATAAATTTATTATTATTATTATTATTAATTCACTGTTCTCTGTTGTGCGTGTGAAGTGCTGACAGATTCCAGCCTATTGATGGGGCCCCAGAGGGCTTTCGGGGCCAGAGAGGTTCAGAGGGGGCTTGCCTTTGCCTGCCTCTGCAGAGCAACCCTGGACTTTCTTGGTGGTCTCCCATCCAAGGACTAAATGGGGCTTAGCTTCCACGATCTGATGAGGTCGGGCTATTGTGGGCAGCTTTGAGAGTCCTAGATGGCCGAGGACCTGTCTACCTTTGGGACCGTCTCTCTCAACATGTTTCCCAGAAGGTACTTAGATCTGGGATGCAGAACTTATTGTTAATCCCCGGGCTGAGGGAGGCGAGACTGAAATCTACCAGAGAGAGAGCCTTCTCAGTTGCGGCCCCCCACTGGTGGATCCAACTTCCAGAAGAAGGAAGGGCCTTGCGGGACCCTGCTCAGTTCCGCAAGGCCTGTAAAACAGCACTATTTCGACTTGCCTTCAGCTGAATTATAGTACAAGAGGACACCCAACATCGCTGAACATATTGAAATTGAAATTAATACTAGCACCAAAACTGTTTTAAACTATTTAATTGCTATCATCAATTTAATTGTCAAAACTCCCAATGTTTATTCATTCTTTTATTGTTTTAGTCTTGACTGCTGTGAGCCGTCCGGAGTCTGCTTCGGCATTGGAGGGCGGGATAGAAATCCAAGAAAGAAATAAACAAATCGTCAATCCCAATTAATGAATCCAGAATAATTACTGTCATCACCACGCCTGGTTCCAGATCTGAAAGCTAAAGCTTGATCTACATGCCTTTTGGCCAAGGCAAAAGCACCCTGGAGGGGGGTTTTGTGTTCACGCGGCGTCTGAGCCGCTGCCTGCACAGAAGAGCCATCGTGCGCCTGCAAAATCCCACAAGGAAGTTCTGCCTCAGCCAACATCACATTTCAACCAGCTCTGTAAGAGCAGCTCTGGAACGGAGAACCCACAGAAGGCAAAGCCGAGGGCCTTTTTTGACCAAACGGAGGAGCGACAGTCACCTGGTGACATTGTAGAGCAAGGCAGGTTGACTGCGGCAGAAAGTTCCGTGGTTCAACGCCCACAGTGGCCAGGTCCACAAGATGCATCTCCTGTTTTTACCACCGTTTAAATTGGTTGTGGGTTGAATTGCTGAGTTTTTGAACATAAGAAGAGCCCTGCTGGATCAGACCAGTAGTCTGTCTAGGCCAGCAGCCTACTTCACACAAACCAGTTCCTCTCGATGGTCAACAACGGGGCATGGAGGCCAAGGCCTTCCCCCCTGATGTTGTCTCCTGGCTCTGGGATTCAGAGGCTGAGTCAGACGTTCAGCTCAGTCACCACGCCTAGTAGCCATGAATCTATCTAATTCCCCTAATAAAGCTGTTTATTTCTGTGGCCATCAAGACATCCTCTGGCAGTGAATTCCACATTTCCATCACTCTGTGGCGTTCTAATGATATGAACCCTTTTGCCCTTGCAGTGACGGTAGTCAAGACACTTTTAAATACATCAGAAACGCACCCAGTGGCTGAGTTCTGACCTCACTGCTGTATCCTGCCCTCCCCCCCCCCCCCCCGAATGTTATAGCTGCTAATGGAGAGGCACGTGAAGTCAGCTCCAGCCCGCAAACATTTCTGCCCCAGCAAACAGCTCCATCTTCAAGGTGTCCCCAGACTCCATCTTCTTTTCACAAGGACTACAAACCCCATTCTCCAACAAGTCCAGGAAAAAAGGGGAGATGAAAAGCTGCTGTGCGGTTAGCAGGAAAGGAGCGCTCTGCCTGCCCCTTTCCACTCACCTTCTCGTAATACTTGACCTCGTAGTCCAAGATGTTCCCGGTCGGAGGCTGGACAAAGGGCCAAACCAAGGTCATCCCAGTGGGCGTGACGGCTGTCGACTGGATCTCAGAAACAGGCTGGGGCACTGGAGAGAGAAGGATGGGAGCGTGAATACCCAGCCCAGGTGGGGTAAAAAGCATCCCCCAAAAGACTGAGTTCCACTCTCATGATGGGGAGGAGCTGGAAGGGGTCAGGGCTCCTCTGGAGCAGCTGGAACTGCTACTCCTTCATCCTCCAACCAAAAAGCCCCTTGGAATTTATTAAAGCCAAGGCTTTTTACTTTTTGTAGCAGGAACTCCTTTGCCTATTAGGCCACACAGCCCTGATGTAGCCAATCCTCTAAGAGCTTACAGGAGACCCTGTACTAAGAGCCCTGTAAGCTCTTGGAGGATTGGCTGACATCAGAGGGTGTGGCCTAACGCAAATGCGGGGCTTCTTTTGTAGCAGAAACTCCTTTGCCTTTTAGGCCACACAGCCCTGATGAAGCCAATCCTCTAAGAGCTTACAGGAGGCCCTGTGTAATAACAGCCCTGGAGGACTGGCTACCTCAGGGGTGTGTGGCCTAATACGCAAAGGAGTTCCTGCTACAAAAAAAGAGCCCTGATTAAAACATTTGTACCCTGCCTTTTGTGGTCTGAGGCGGCTTAGGGTCTGTTCCGATTACCAGAAAACCATCTCTTGAGGAGGGAGTTGGACACATGGCCCTACTTCTGACAGCATCTCCCCTGCCTGACTGCCGTGCTCAGAGCTCTCGGGGCCTCTCCTGGTCTCTACAACGAGAGAGCCTTCCTCTGGGAAGGGGGGATTGGGGAGAATCATAGACTAGAATCACAGAATCCTAGAGTTGGAAGGGACCTCCAAGGTCATCTAGTCCAACCCCCTGCACAATGCAGGAAACTCACAAACACCTCCCCCTACATTCACAGCATCACTGTCAGATGGCCATCTAGCCTCTGCTTAAAAACCTCCAAGGAAGGAGAGCTGGGGCAGGTGCCGCAGACATTTGCTCACAGGCAAGCCTGACTGTGGCGTCTAACAAAGCGTGCCCGCAGAGGAACACCCCGGAAGCTGCCTTCTCCTGCATCAGACCCTCAAGGTCGGTCTTGTCTGCTCAGACTGGCTGCGGCTCTCCATGGTCTGAGCTAGAGGTCTTTCCCGTCACCTCTGGCCTGGTCTGTTTCAACAGGAGATGCTGCTGGGGATTGAACCTGGGACCTTCTGTATGCCAAGCAGGCGCGCTGCCCCTGAGCCACCGGGGCCCCTTCCCAACGAGCAGCAGTTCCAGCTGCTCCAGAGGAGCCGGGATGCTCGGCCAACCTGAGTCCTTCTCAGTTATGAGAATGGAAAGCCACCGTCTTCTGAGTTATGTTTTTCTGGAGGTTTATTATCTTACTGCTCCTTAGCAGAAGGCGCCTTGTTTGCTCCCTCTCTTTCTCTTTTAAGAGAAACCCGATTTTTGATTTCTAAAGAAGAGGGATCTTGGTTCTTGGGCCTGCCCAGCAGCTGCAAGGAAGGAGAAGCTGCAGACACCTGAGCAGAGAGACAATGGTACTCAGCAAGCTCTCCCTCTTTCCTGAAATCCCAGGATTGACTGCTGGCACTGAAAACAAGACACTGGGGTGGGGGGCTCCATCCTTCTCTCACACTGCCCCCCCCAAAAAAGTACACTTCATAGAATCATAAGAGTTGG
The DNA here is from genome assembly GCF_032191835.1 of Heteronotia binoei. Taxonomy (NCBI): domain Eukaryota; kingdom Metazoa; phylum Chordata; class Lepidosauria; order Squamata; family Gekkonidae; genus Heteronotia; species Heteronotia binoei. Next base: position 1,505,752 of record NC_083237.1, on the reverse strand, counting down.
AAGGGACCTCTAGGGTCATCTAGTCCAACCCCCTGCACAATGCAGGAAACTCACAAACCCCTCCCCCTACATTCACACGATCTTCATTGCTGTCAGAAGCCCATCTAGCCTCTGTTAAAAAACCTCCAAGGAAGGAGAGCCCACCACCAACGGAGGAGGAAGCCTGTTCCACTGAGGAACCGCTTGAACGGTCAGGAAGTTCTTCCTCATGTTGAGCCAGAAACTCTTCTGATTTAATTTCAACCCATTGTATCACAGAATCCTAGAGTTAGAAGGGACCTCCAGGGTCATCTAGTCCAACCCCCTGCACCATGCAGGAAACTCACAAATCTCTCCCCTTAAATTCACAGGATCCTCATTGCTGTCAGATGGCCATCCAGCCTCTGTTGAAAAACCTCCAAGGAAGGAGAGCCCACCACCTCCCAAGGAGGAAGCCTGTTACACAGAGCCGCCCTGAGCCCGCCTTGGTGGGGTAGGGCGGGATATAAATCAAATCAAATAAATGAAATGAGGAACTGCTCTAACGGTCAGGAAGTTCTTCCTAATGTTGAGCTGGAAACTCTTTTGATTTAATTCCAACCCCTTGGTTTTGGTCCTACCTTCTGGGGCCACAGAAAACAATTCCACCCCATCCTCTATAGGACAGCCCTTCGAGGACTTGAAGATGGTGATCACATCACCTCTCAGCCGCCTCCTCTCCAGGCGAAGCATCCTGGGTTGTCTCTCCCTTTTACTTTGTTCAAACTAAGTTGCTAAAACACGTGGCCAGGCAGCCAGATCCCCAAAAGGCAACTGGCTGAGCAAGAGCTTGGCCCAGGTATGGTTGTAATCCATCGTCTTTGTTGTCCTCTGAACAGCCTCACAAGCGAGGGCGCTGGGAGCAAGCGCCTGGCCAACGTTCACCCGGCGACACGCACGGCAGAGCAGGGATCTGACCCCAGCCCAACTTACCATCCTTATTGGTGGTGATATTGATGGATTCGACTTGGGGCGGATTGTGGCTCATGTCAGAGACGCCGTTGACGGCTTGGATCTGGAAGGAGTAGGTGATGTACGGCTGAAGCCCCTCTATGGTGACGCTGCGGCCCACCAGCCCCCTGGCCCTGGGGGCGTAAACCAGACGGGAGCAAAGGCGGCAGGGCTGCCTCTCCAGGCACTCGGAGCAGACGATGTGGTAGGCCACGTCGTCGCGGCCGCCGTTCTCCAAGGGCTCGCTCCACTCCAGCACCGCCACGGAGCCGTTGATCCTGGCCTCGATGCTGCGGGGTGCAGACGGGGTGGCTGCGCAGAGGAGAGAGGAAGAGGGTTACGTTCGGGTCACATTTGCCCTCGACAGCCGCCAGACCTCCACGCTCGCTACAAAGCAGTGACTCACTCGTGCAGGGCTTCGTCGGGGGATCGTCTGGGGTCCGGAAGAACCCGATGCGGCAGGAACACTCGCTCAAGCCGGGATGCTGGGAGTTGCTGTAGGAGGGGCATGGCGAGCAAGACCCCTCGCCTTGCAAGGACTTGAAGGATCCGGCGGCGCAGGCTGCGTTGGGGTGGGGGGGGGGGGGAGAGAGAAAAACAGTGAACGTCTTGGGTGGCTGGGCACAAACACCCTTTTCTCTACAGCCAGACGTCCCTGACACAGGAGACAACAATGTCCTTGAGGGCAAAACCAGCCCTTGAATGACACATCTATAACACCCTCACTTCCACTGGCAACAGAAAGCAAACCAGGAACAAGTGGGGGGAGGGCTTAACTTCCCAGGGGAGCATATACACTCCCCCCCCCCGCCCCAGAAAAGCACCAGCGATTCCCTCCACCAAGATTTCTCCAAGCTCCAGGTTAAGGGAGGGACAGTGGCTCAGTGGTAGAGCATCTGCTTGGGAAGCAGAAGGCCCCAGGTTCAGTCCCCTGCATCTCCAACTAAAAAGGGTCCAGGCAAGTAGGCATGAAAAACCTCAGCTGGAGACCCTGGAGAGCCGCTGCCAGTCTGAGTAGACAAGACTGACTTTGAGGGACCCAGGGGGGGTCTGATTCAGTAGAAGGCAGCTTCATATATGTTCATTTGAACCTGGCTTTAAGGGAAGGAGGGTGGCTGAGTGGTAGAGCATCTGCTTGGTAAGCAGAAGGTCCCAGGTTCAATCCCCGGCATCTCCAACTAAAAGGGTCCAGGCAAATAGGTGTGAAAAACCTCAACTGGAGACCCTGGAGAGCAGGGGAGGGGCTGTGGCTCAGTGGTAGAGCATCTGCTTGGTAAGCAGAAGGTCCCAGGTTCAATCCCCGGTATCTCCAACTAAAAAGGGTCCAGGCAAGGAGGCATGAAAAACCTCAGCTGGAGACCCTGGAGAGCTGCTGCCAGTCTGAGCAGACAATACTGACTTTGAGGGACCCGGGGGGGGGTCTGATTCAGTAGAAGGCAGCAGCTTCATGTGTCCTGGGACTGTCAGATGCATGGCGCTCCTTTCCCCTCTACGAAGGAACTGGACTTGAAGAGGCCCTTCCCAGGGCACCTCCGGGCTTGGTGCTCCTTGTAAGGGAAGGGGGTGGGAAAGAGGGACGTATTTCTCTGCAGAAAGGACATGCGGAGAGATATGGAGGCAGAGCACCTGCCCCCACCCCAGCACCATCCCCAGAGGATTAACTTCTCTTTGCCCCTCCCCCTCCCGTGAAGACAGTCTCCGAGGGAAGCCGCGTTGGTCTGTAGAAGAGCCTCATTTGAATCCCTGAAGCACCTCTGAGACCAACCTGATTTTCAGGGCTTGAGCTTTCAAGGGTCTGACAAAGGGAGCATGACTCTCCAAAGCTCCTACCCCAAAAAGCCGGCTGGTCTCAAAGGTGCTGCTGGAATCGCATCTCACTGTTCCGTTTGTCCTGTGTTCACACAAACACAGACCACGGCTTCACTTGCGGGACTGCGGGGTGGTTTCTAAATGCTTTCAAAAAAGGCACGCCACAGCAAGGAAGGGGGGGCACCACAGACGCTGTCCCCTCCTGCCCCACTGTCGGCCAGCAAGGACCCCCCCCCCCCCGCCAAGCTCCCATCCCATCCTGATGGCCTTGAAGAAGAAGAAGACAACGTTGGATTTATATTCCGCCCTCCACTCAGGAGTCTCAGAGCGGCTCACAATCTCCTTTGCCTTCCCCCCCCCACAACAGACACCATGTGAGGTAGATGAAGATACTGGATTTATATCCCGCCCTCCACTCCGAAGAGTCTCAGAGCGGCTCACAATCTCCTTTCCCTTCCTCCCCCACAACAGACACCCTGTGAGGTAGATGAAGATACTGGATTTATATCCCGCCCTCCACTCCGAAGAGTCTCAGAGCGGCTCACAATCTCCTTTCCCTTCCTCCCCCACAACAGACACCCTGTGAGGTAGATGAAGATACTGGATTTATATCCCGCCCTCCACTCCGAAGAGTCTCAGAGCGGCTCACAATCTCCTTTCCCTTCCTCCCCCACAACAGACACCCAGTGAGGCGGGTGGGGCTGAGAGGGCTCTCACAGCAGCTGCCCTTTCAAGGACAACCTCTGCCAGAGCTCTGGCTGACCCAAGGCCATTCCAGCAGCTGCAAGTGGAGGAGTGGGGAATCAAACCTGGTTCTCCCAGATAAGAGTCTGCACACTTAAACACTACGCCAAACTGGGTCTCTGGTGGTGTTTAGAGATGTTCCCCCCTCACACACACACACACACACACACACACACACACACACACGGGCTGCTCGCCAACTACTCTTGACCCCCAAATATCTGGCATTCCTCTCGCTTCCAAGCCCGGAACAGCCAGCGAAGAGTTCAAAGCCCTCTGCTCCAAGCCACTGCCTGCCCAGAGGATAGACAAGGGCGAGGAAAGAGAGCAGCTGCAGGCCTCCCCCCCCCCCCCAAGCTGTACCCCAGCCTTTCGTGTGGAGTGGGGGCCTGGAGCAGGGACCTGGTGGGCAGCCCGCTGGCAGGCCTCTTGTTTACGGAAGGTTAACCCACTTCCTGGGTGCCAGAGTCTTTGTTCTCCCCCCCCCCCGCCCCAGAAGCTGGGCATCCTATCTCTCCAAACGCAGTAGCTTTGGTTCTTCCACCCAGCCGCCCCTGGAAGACAAGTTCGCTTGTGTCATGAGCCCTGACGGGGAGGAGCTGGACTCTGGGAACGTGGTGGCTTGATAGATTTCTCCCTCTAACTGTACGGAAAGGAAAGGTCACCAGTCGTTTCCGACTCCAGGGTGACGTCGCATCACGACGTTTTCACGGCAGACTTTTTTACGGGGTGGTTTGCCACTGCCTTCCCGTCATCTCCACTTTCCCCCCAGCAAGCTGGGGACTCATTTGACCGACCTCGGAAGGATGGAAGGCTGAGTCAACCTAGAGCCGGCGACCTGAACCCAGCTTCCCCTGGGATCGAACTCAGGTCGTGAGCAGAGAGTTCAGACCGCAGTACTGCAGCTTTACTCTGAGCCACGGGGCTACCTCTAACTGTACGAGGCTGCCCTTAAACCCAGGCGTTCTGGTTTCACGCCTTCATACCCCGAGAAATTGTGTTTCTCAATCCCATCTCCACCCAGAGCACGAACTCCCCCAAAGAGAACACCCAGGAATGAAGTGTCCCCCAGGCCTCCCGGAAATTTACCCTCCCGATGTCTCCTGTTTCCCTCCCAGACAGGGTTGCCATCTCTGTGTTGGGAAAGACCTGCAGATTTTGGGGAGAGTGGGGGCTGGGAGAGGGGAGGGGCTTCAGTGGGATATCAGGCAGTGGAGTCCACCTTCCAAAGCGGCCATTTTCTCCAGGGGGAACTGATCTGTCACCTGGGAATCAGTTGTAATAGTGGACCCCCTGGAGGTCATACAGTAAAGAGGATCTACAGGTGCATACAATTGCTGAAAGACAACAAAATCGACTGTGTAAAGCACACTGTTTTACAATAAAACAATTGCAACGAATTGTTAATACCGGTGTCATTATTTATAAGGCAGTTCTGTACACAGAATAAGATTTTACAGATACCCAAATACCATGTCCATAACGACCTTGCGAGCAATATCTACGTAAATGGGCTACCATGCAATGACAGCTTTAAAGGTGCCCACGTTCAAACTGTAGCAAGTCCAATGGGTAGAGATGAAAAATGGATCCAAGCTGTCTTGATAATGCGTCTATGTGAACGAGCTACAAGGCAATAATAGCTTTAAAGATGCCCACACTCAAATTGTAGCCAGCAAGTCCAACAGGGATATACATGGTATTTCAACTATACCTGTTGGACTTGCTGGCTACAATTTGAATGTGGGCACCTTTAAGGCTATTATTGCATGGTAGCCCGTTTATATAGCTATTGTTTGCAAAGCGGTTGTTATAGACCTGATATTTGGATAGCTGTAAACTCTTATTCTGTATCCAAACTGCCTTATAAATAATACCAGTGCCACCAATTCAAGTTGCAATTACTTTATTGCAATAAGAAAAACGGGGTGCATTGCACAGTTGATTTTGTAGTCTTTCACCACCGGGAGGCTGGCAACCCCCTCCCACAAGAAACTTCCAGTTTCTTAGCTACTAGGTTCGAGTCCAGCAGCGGCTTAGAAACCAAAAATGGATTTTTGTGGTATGAATTTCCGAGAGCCAAAGGTCCCTCCATCTGACTCTGAAAGGCTTGACCCCTGAACACCTTGGCCCCGCAGGGGCTACTGGACCCAAAACCACCTGTGCCGCTGCAGATCCACCCCCCTCCCTCCCTCCCCATCGGAACGACCTTCACGTCCCTCAGTGTTCCAGCACCCAATTTCAGCTCTTACGCATCACCACCCTTCCAAGAACTTCACAGCTCCTGCTGTTAGAGATCTCTAACCCAGCTTATGGCTGACCTGTCCCGAGATGCCGTTTGGCTCTCTGAGGCAAGCAACAAGATGGTGGGAATTTTCTGAAGCTTATATAGGTTCTTGCCCTGAGAACTTCACTTATCTCTGATAGATATCTCTCTTCTGGGTCAACCTGACACTTTTCTCACCAGCTGCAAGTCAGATGGGCTCTCACACTGGCTAATGTCCATCTATCTTTAGATCTGATACTGTCCGGTGAAAACTTCCGTTCTTATCTGATTCTTCCCACTTCCATTTAACAAACATCTTCCCAGCCAAATACTTTTTTTTCTACGATTATCCCCAGATAAACTCTCTTGCATTGACCTAGATTCTCTACTAACATCTAAATCTGCAAACTCTGGCATCAGACAATTTTCAAGTGCTTCAAACAGTGAAAAATGACTTAAATCTCTCATGGGTTGTTCTCATAAAGGGTCCAGTCAGAATTTTTTCCCACAAGATCTGCCTCCCAATCAAAACTAGAACCATTCCCTAAGAATCCAGGGATCCAAACCTCGAGTCGCCTCAAAGGTGCCCTGCACCAGACCCAGGAAACCCAGCGTTCTGCCCCCTCCTCCAACCCACTCCGTCTCCCCAGATCTGCTCTCTTCTCACCGCGACACTTGGTGTTTTCCTCAGAAGGCTCGTAGCCTGCGGCACAAGCGCAATCAGTGATGGTTTGCTCAGCCCATTGCCCGTCCTCCCGACAGTACATGCTGAGGGGCCTGGAGCTGGTTTTGATGGCGTTGGCCACGCACTGACCGGTGACGGGCATGACCAGCTCCCTGGGCACTGTCTCTTGGAAGACGGTGAAGTTGACGGTGATGGAGGGGCACTTCTTGTAGAAGAGGCGGACTGAGAGGAGAGCCATGCAGGCCCCTTGGTCTTGGAAAGCCAAGTAGAACCCCGCCCGGGTGAGAGGCCCGATTTTGAGGGTCTTCACGTTCACCTTCCCGGAGGCCTCCATTCCTGCCCGCTTCCTGGTGAGGTGTTCAGCCGCCACCGTGTCCACCTTGACGTACGGGTTCTCCATCCACGCGGGGAAAGTGTCCGTGGCCACGTCAGCATCTGCTTCGTAAAAGAAGACGTTGAACGTCTCCTTGCAAGAGCGAGTGACCCGAGGGATGGAGAAACACTCCACCACCGTGAAACGGAGCTCCGCGTAGACGTGGGTGGCGCCGGAACGCGGGACAAAGGTGGTCCGAAGCCAGTTGTTCTGGTTGGGGTGGTGGACGGCACACACCTCAAAGGTCCGGACGCTGTTCTGCTCCTCATCCATCCCGCTCAGCTCTTCCCACTGCCGGGGACAAAAGGGAGAGTATTTGTCATTGCTAGAGGCAGAAGGCATGGGAAGGGAGGACCTTTCTCACCACCCACCCCAACTGATGAAAAACAAGACTGGCAGAGGAGCAGATGTTCTAACAAAACAGTTACCCTGAGGCCCTGCAAGTTGAGTGTGAGGTCAAAGGGCTGTCGCAGCTGTGCCCAACCCCAAACTGATACACCAAGATATACTGCCCCTTAACATGGAAGTTCTACATAGTTATCATGGCTGCGGGGGAGGGACGGTGGCTCAGTGGTAGAGCATCTGCTTGGTAAGCAGAAGGTCCCAGGTTCAATCCCCGGCATCTCCAACTAAAAAGGGTCCAGGCAATTAGGCGTGAAGAACCTCAGCTGGAGACCCTGGAGAGCCACTGCCAGTCTGAGTAGACAAGACTGACTTTGATGGACGGAGGGGAGTCTGATTCAGTAGAAGGCAGCCTCATGTGTTCATATATGTTCATAGCCAATGCTACACCTATGTCCCACTTCTGCAAACTGCAGTTTTTTCTCCCACAGAAAGAAGACGACTGAAGATTTATACTCCGTCCTTCTCTCTGAATTAGAGACTCAGAGCGGCTCACAATCTGCTTTATCTCCTTCCCCCACAACAGACACTCTGTGAGGTCTGAGGGGCTGAGAGAGCTCTCACAGCAGCTGCCCTTTCAAGGACAACCTCTGCGAGAACTATGGCTGACCCAAGGCCATTCCAGCAGCCGCAAGTGGAGGAGTGGGGAATCAAACCCGGTTCTCCCAGATAAGAGTCCGCACACTTAACCACCACACCAAACTGGTCTCCAAGGTATATGAACCACATCCAGAAGACTAATCAAGAGCCTGAAAGGAGTTCTGCTCTTCCCTTCATGCTCCACAAAGTCTGGTTTGAATTTCTTCTGAATTTCTCTGGTTAAAACAATTTTATTTGGTAACATATGGTAACAAATTATATTTCTTGCATCATTAATAACTTCTTTTATCTATCCCATATATTACTTTCTACCCACCCCTCCCCCCGTTACTTGACCCCCGGAGTCATATACCATCTATACATCATTTTAAAACAGTTCTCTTTAATACTATGACACGTCGAAAGCTTCATAGAGTTCTTCCACAAATATTCCCAAGTTTCCATCTGTATTTCTTCATTTACATTAATTGCCCACTTAATCATTTGAGATTTCACTACTTCATCTTCCGTAGACCATTTTAAAAGTAATGTATATAATTTTGAAATTAATTTTTTCGTTGTCTCCAAGCAGAACTTTTTCCATTTCTGTTTGCTCTTTTCTTATTCCTTCAGTTTTAATGTCATTCTCCACCAAGCTCTTTATTTGTTGCATTTGAAACCAATCATATTTATTATTCAGCTCTTCAGCAGTTTTTAATTCTGTTTTGCCACTTTGTGTTTTTAATAGTTGATTATATGACAACCACTTTTCTTCACCCGTCTCCGCTGTTAATTTTATCACTTCAGCTGGCACTATCCATAACGGTTTTCTCTCATCTCCATATTTCTTATATTTCATCCATTTATTTAGCAAGCTGTTTCTTCTATAATGGTGAGAGAAAAAGCCGTCTATCTTTTCCCCCCCATAATACATATAAGCATGCCAGCCAAATTTATTTCCATGACCTTCCAATGCTAAGAGTTTTTTGTTTAACAACATTATCCATTCTTTTATCCATACTAAGCAAACTGCTTCATGATATAATTTTAAGTCTGGTAATTGAAATCAGCCTCTCTCTTTAGCATCTGTTAAAATTTTCATTTTAATTCTTGGTTTCTTCCCCGCCCACACAAACTTTTTCTTTGCCATCTATTAAATTGTTTACTGTCTTTCACAATCGGAATAGTTTGAAGCAAATACATTATTCTTGGTAGAATATTCATTTTAATTGCGACTATTCTAACCAACAGTGACAAATTAAGTTTATTCCACTTTAACATATCTTCATCCATTTTATTCCATAGCTTCTCATAATTATTTTTGAACAAATCAATATTCTTCATTGTTATCTCCACGCCCAAATATTTTACCTTGGAGGTAACGTCACAGCCCGTTAGTCTCTGCAATTCTTGTTGCTTATTTATTTGCATATTTTTACATAGAAGTTTTGATTTTTCTTTATTAATACAAAGTCCCGCCAACTCCCCATATTCTTGTATTTTGGCTAACAACAAAGGTGTGACTTGTATGGGGTTTTCATTTATAAACATTATATCATCTGCAAATGCTCTGTATTTGTAAGTAAATCCTTTTACTTTTAATGCTTCTATTTCTTTATCTTCTTGAATTTGCATCAGTAATATTTCAAGAGTCATTATAAACAACAGTGGGGAAAGGGGACAACTTTGTCTTGTACCTTTACTAACTATCATGTCTTCTGTAAGATCAGCATTTATACATAGCCTTGCACGTTGTTCAGTATATATTGCTTTTATCATTCTTATAAAGCTTTCTCCCAGCTCAATTTTCTCCATTACTGCAAACATAAAATCCCAATTTATATTATCAAATGCTTTCTCTGCGTCCGCAAAGAATAATGCTACTTCCTTTTCTGGATGTCTTTCATAATATTCTACAATATTTACAACAGTTCTGATATTGTCCCTTATTTGCCTTTTGGGAAGAAAGCCCACTTGATCTTCCTTTATAAAATTTATCAAATATTGTTTAAACCGTTCTGTCAAGATTCTTGTATATATTTTATAGTCATTATTTAATAATGAAATTGGTCTATAATTTTTTACGTTCGTAACATCTCTATCTTCCTTTGGAATCAATGAAACAACCGCTTCCTTCCACGTATTTGGTATTTTCCCTTTTGTTCTTATCATATTCATCAATTTCTGAAGTTTCGGGATTAACTCCTCTTTGAGGGCTTTAAAAAATTTAGCTGTATATCCATCTGGCCCAGGTGCTTTCCCATTTTTCATTGCATTAATTGGGAGTGCTGCTGGAATCTTCCTTGACAATGGAGACCCAGATAGCAGCCACTGCCAAATCCGCCTTCTTCCATCTTAGGCGGACGAGGCAGTTGGCCCCCTTCCTGGAACGCCGCGACCTGGCAACGGTGATCCATGCGACGGTCACCTCGAGGCTAGACTACTGTAACACCCTCTACATGGGGCTGCCCCTGTACTGAACTCGGAAACTGCAGCTAGTGCAGAATGCAGTGGCCAGACTGCTAGTGGGACTACCTCGGTGGGAACACGTGCGGCTTAGGCTGCGGGAACTGCACTGGCTGCCAATTGTCTACCGAGTTCGTTACAAGGTGCTGGTTACCACCTTTAAAGCCCTATATGGCCGAGGACCTGCCTACCTTAGGGACCGCCTCCATATGTTCCCCAGAGAGCACTGCAATCCAGCTCACAAAATCTTTTGGAAATCCCTGGGCCCAAGGAGGCCAAACTAAAAACAACTAGGGAGCAGGCCTTCTCTATAAAGGCACCCCAATGGTGGAATCAGCTACCAGAAGAGGTGGGGGCCCTACGGGATCTTAATCAGTTCCGTAGGGCTTGCAAAACCGCCCTCTTCCAACTAGCCTTTTAAGATGGACCTGGAATTATCATCAAGCCATCTTGTATATACTGCGACTGTAGCACCTTTATACTGTTTTTAGATTAATGATCTTAATGTTAACTTATATATTGTATAATTTATATTGCTTTGTTTATTGATTGTATTACTTGTTTTATTGTTATACCATGATATTTTATATCATGCCTTGTAAGCCGCCCTGAGCCTGCTTCGGCGGGGAGGGCGGGATATAAATAAAAACTTATTATTATTATTATTAATTGCTGCTTCAATTTCTATTTTTTCAATTGGATCATTCAAAACTTTTCGCATATTTTCTGCTAAGGGTGCTATTTTTATCTTTCGTAAGTACTCATCCATCTTTTCTTTCCTTATTTTAACACCTTTAAATAACTTGGCATAATACTTTAAAAAATCTCTTTTTATTCCTTCTTGATCTACCACCTCTCTTCCATCCACCACAATTTTATTAATAATTTTACTTTCTCTCTTTTTCTTCAGTTGCCAGGTCAAATATTTTCCGGGTTTGTTTGCTCCTTCAAAAGATTTCTTCGGCAATCTTTTCAGATTCCATTCCAGTTCTTTATTTAACAAATGTCTCACATTTGTTAATCTCCCTTATAATTTTCTTTTTCCCTGGCCTTTTTCTCAGTTCCCCTTCTTTTTTCTTTATTTCACTTTAAATGTCCAACATCTGTTTTTCTTTTGCCCTCTTATCTTTGTTATTCAATGTAATCAATATTCCTCTCATTACTGCTTTATAAGCATCCCAGACCGTCTGAAATTCTATATCCTCTTTATCGTTTATTTGGAAGAAAGCTTTAGTTTCATTTTCTAGAGATGTCACTATTTCTTTATTCTGTAGTAAATCATTCAATCTCCATCTTCCCAACTTCTTAGACAATTTTGTAATCCACATTACTGGGATATGGTCAGCCCCAATTTTAGGTAAAATCTCTTATTTTCTTTGTTATAAGGCCTAAGTCTTTAGTGCCCCACCACATGTCAATTCTGGGAAAAGTTTTATGTCTTGCTGAAAAAAAGGTATAGTCCAAATTTCTTCTGAATTCCTGACATGGGGGTGGGGGTGGTGAAGTATGGTGGACCTCACTTCCCCAGGAAAACACGCCCTGAAATGCAAGCTGTGGAGGGGTCACACTCCGCTCAGTATGGAAGGAGAGCATTCAGTACATGCCCAGAGACATTCTTGTCTTCATTACAAATTTTATTATCTACTGCGAATCTTTACAAAAATAGGATTTGGAAGACCTTTCTTTCCTTTTCTCTCCCCTGAAATGAGACTCATAACCTTTCCGGGGTTTCTCATCTTTTTCTTTCCCTATATAGCTAGACACTTTTTTCCTCCTGTTGTCATAAAACCGTTTTGTTTCAGCTCCTGTTTCTCCCTGCTTAAAAGTCCCACCGCCCTCCAGATGCAGCAAATGGAGGTGACAGGAGGACCGCCCCCCCACAAGAAGCAGGGTCCCCCATGGGACCAAATGACCCCTCACCTGGCCGTCCGCAGGGGGGTACGTTGTCCACCGCAAATCAGCGGTCTCCAGCTTGGTATTCATGAGGCTCTCTGAAAGACAGAAGGGAATGGGGCCGGTCAAGAGGTCAGAACAAGGAAGCAAGGCAGGGAGGGGTATCTTGGGACAGCCCCAGACTGCTCCGGAGGGGAAAAGGATGGGTGACTGGCGGTGGGGGGGGGGGGAGTTGGTCTGGGGCAGGATGCATTAACACTGAACAAAAATGCTCCCCCTCCCCCCCAAAAAAAGCTTTTAGGGTGGATTTTAAACACCATTCAGTATGGCTTAATCTAAATTTATATCCTGCATTTCACCCTAAAGGAAATCCAAAGTGGCTTACGCATCATTCCCCTCACCTTCATTTTCTCTTCACAACCCCGTGAACTGGTCTGGGTCAATCACATGCTCTAAGCCTAACTCTCCATGCCAGAGTGGGGATTCGAACCCAGGCCTTCCAGATCCTACCTGAACCATAACACCCCTGGGTTTCAAACAAAGGGAGAAGGAGAAGAGGACTGCAGATTTATACCCCACCCTTCTCTCTGAATCAAGAGACTCAGAGCAGCTTACAATCTCCTATAACTTCTCCTCCCACAACAGACACCCTGTGAGGTGGGTGGGGCTGAGAGAGCTTTCCCAAAAGCTGCCCTTTCAAGGACAACTCCTGCAAGAGCTCTGGCTGACCCAAGGCCATTCCAGCAGCTGCAAGTGGAGGAGTGGGGAATCAAACCCGGTTCTCCCAGATAAGAGTCCGCGCACTTAGCCACTACACCAAGTGTGTACTTTGTGGCTAAGTGCGTACTCTGCAGTCATCAGTGTCGAGGGAGCACATCAGGGTGGGGGTGGGTCAACCAATTCCTCCTCGCACTCCCCCAAGTCTAACTATGAAGCACTGACTTTGCCACAAAGCCGCCTTTAAAATTCTACCCATGCAGAGAAAAGTCACCAACGCCTCTTTTCATGCACGTGGAGTAATTCATTTCGATGTAAGCAAACTCCCCACTGACCAGACTTCAGAACTCCCACCTCACCGGCCAGGTGGGCCCCGCACCAATCCCTTCGCCCCACTTTCCAGCCCCCCCCCCCCACACTCTGTTTAAACTCCTGGGGGCTGGTCACCTCTACCGTGTGCAACTCTGGGATCGGAACGGGCTCCCGGAGGGTCAAAGGTGGGAGTCTGGTGGCGAAATATTTATAAAAGCCGGACTCACGTCATTTCCCCAAACAGCGGACACCGCCCTGGCCAGGAAACCAACTCCCGCAATCCCACTGATACTGCTCGGTCCATGGCACACCGGTCACATCCCTGTTTCAGGCTGCTTCCTCCCCCCCCCCCCTTTCTAGCAGCACCCCTTTTTGAAAGCAGCCCCCCCTTCCTGGCACACAGTGGCATGAGTGATACGTGAAACCACCCGTCTTCGGCTGGCGAGGTCACCGGCCAAACAAAAGGACCCTTGTTTTAACCCATCCCTCGTCCCAGGCTGGAGAACGGCAGGCTCTACTGGGTTTCAGCAAAGGATGCTGGGAGCCAGGGATTCTCCAAAGAGGCGGCCCTCCAGAGACTGGGGCCCTATGAAGTGGCTGCCACCCCATGAAAAAGGTAAAGGTAGTCCCCTGTGCAAGCACCAGTCGCTTTTGACTCTGAGGTGAGGTTGCTTTCACAACGTTTTCACGGCAGACTTTTTCCGGGGTGCTTTGCCACTGCCTTCCTCAGTCATCTACGCTTCCCCCCCCCCCAGCAAGCTGGGGACTCATTTCACCGACCTCGGAAGGATGGAAGGCTGAGTCAACCTGGAGCCGGCTACCTGAATCCAGCTTCCGCTGGGATCGAACTCAGGTCATGAGCAGAGGGCTCCAACTGCAGTACTGCAGCTTTACCACTCTGACCTACGGGGCTCTTGGAAAGGAAAGGTCCCCTGTGCAAGGACCAGTCATTTCCGACTCTGGGGTGACGTTGCTTTCACAACGTTTTCACGGCAGACTTTTTCCGGGGTGCTTTGCCATTGCCTTCCCTAGTCTTTTACACTTTCCCCCCAGCAAGCTGGGGACTCCTTTCACCGACCTCGGAAGGATGGAAGGCTGAGTCAACCTTGAGCCGGCTACCTGAACCAGCTTCCGCTGGGATCAAACTCAGGTCATGAGCAGAGCTTAGGACTGAAGTACTGCAGCTTGACTGCTCTGCACCACGGGGCTCTGCCACCCCATGGGGGGCCCACAAAAGGCCAGCCCAGCTGCTCTGCACGTCTCTTTGGCAGGCCATGCAACTGCACAGGCAGCTCGGACAAAGAGAGGCCTACTCGGCAGAAGGGGTGTTGCAAAGCCGTTTCCCGGACTTCACAAGCCAAACTGATGAGAAGTCGCTGCTGGGCACCTGCTCAGTAAAGCCCTCATGGCCTGGCTGTGGCACCCGCTTCCACCTCCCCCCAGCCAGGCTCCAGGTGGGGCCTGGGGATCTCCCAGAATTCCCAGAGACCAGTTCCCCTGGACAAAATGGTGGCTTGGGAGGGTAAACTCTACGGCAGGGGTGGCCAACGGTAGCTCTGGGGCTGATGGGAGTTGTAGGCAAAAAAAAAATCTGGAGAGCTACCATTGGCCACCCCTACTCTACGGCATTACATCCCACGGAGGCCCCACCTCCCAAATGCCTAGGAATTTCCCAACCTGGAGCTGGCAACCTCGCTAGCAGCCCCAACGCCCCCTCCTGGCTGCCCCTCTGACGGAGCAAGCCATCCCTCTGCTTAGGGGGCAGGAGAAAGACAACCCAGACAAGAAAAGGAGGCACAAAAGGCCTTTCCCCGGGGAGCAGCGGGTGTTGGGATGGTCGGGGTGGAAGGAATGATGCGGCTGCTGCTGGCTCCAGTGCCAGAGGGAGGAAAGGTGATAGGCAGAGAGCCAAGCCGGGAAAGTCATTAGAGGAAGTTTGGGAATGGTGACTTTGCCCGGCAGCCGTTTTCATCCAGCGACGCAGCCCCTTCCCACTTCTGGGGAACACCGACTCAGTCCCCCCCCCCCCAGCCTCCATTTCCAGCTGCCTGCCTGGCCGGGTCTGTTTCAGTCCCCCCCACCCATCCGCCCTCATGCACTCGGCCTCCCCTCCCCACCCCTCGACTCTCACTCATTCCTGCCTAAATCCATCCCAGATGTGGGAGGCTTCAGCTACAGAGGAGCTGGGTGTCAGAAAGGGGGTGGGATGGGCGGCTGAGGGCCCCAAGGAGGCAGCCGGCCAGAACAAGGTGTGTGTGTGGGGGGGGGGGGCAGGAGCCAGGACTCCCTTTCAGGGTTCCCAGGGAAAGGTGGGTGGGGGAGAAGAACAGGTCCGGGGGAGGGGGGGTAGGAGCCGCTCGTACTCCTCGGTCCCCTCTTGGCCTGCCCTAAATGCCCTTCCAAGGAAAGGGAAGGGAAGGTCCCCTGTGCAAGCACCAGTTTCCGACTCTGGGGCGACGCTGCTTTCACAACGTTTTCATGGCAGACTTTTTACGGGTGGTTTGCCATTGCCTTCCTCAGTCATTTATGCTTTCTCCCCAGCAAGCTGGGCACTCATTTTACCGACCTTGGAAGGATGGAAGGCTGAGTCAACCTCAAGCCAGCTACCTGAAAACCCAGCTTCTGCTGGGGATCAAACTCAGGTCGTGAGCAGAGCTTGGACTGCAGTACTGCAGCTTTACCACTCTGCGCCACAGGGCTTCAAAAAGGTAAAGGTAGACCCCTGTGCAAGCACCAATCGTTTCCGACTCTGGGGCGACGCTGCTTTCACGTTTTCACAGCAGACTTTTTACAGGGTGGTTTGCCATTGCCTTCCCCAGTCTTACACTTCCCCCCCAGCAAGCTGGGGACTCCTTTTACCGACCTAGGAAAGATGGAAGGCTGAGTCAACCTTGGGCCGGCTACCTGAATCCAGCTTCCGCCGGAATCGAACTCAAGTCGCGAGCAGAGAGTTCAGACCACAATACTGCAGTACTGCTGCTTTACCACTCTGCGCCACGGGCCCTTCTAAGGGGAGTCACAAATTGCAGCCTCCCCCCTCCCCACCCCTGCCCTAGAAGAAAGGGCCGCACCCTATACCCGGTGGAGACTTTTTAATTAAACTCAGGGCACGGTTCCCAGCACCTTGCTTCCGACCTAACTGCAAGCAGACGCGTCTTGTCTCTGCGTGCAGAGAGGGATTGGATGTCTTCAGGGCCCCAAACACTCCCTTTATAGCCCCCCCCCCCGGAAGAAGCAAGGCCACACCAGTCAGACCCCAGGGTGGTCCGGGGAGGGGTAGCCAACACCCCCCCCCCAAGAAAGGCTGTTTGGGAACTGTAGCCCAAGATTCAGAGGGCACAGCAGCCCCCAACTCTGCCTCTATTGCACCTCAAGGCACCCCAACGCCCTCCCCCAATGCATGTTGTAACACCTCCTTGCTAGGACCCTCACAGCTCCGAATGCATGCCTTCTCAGTTGTGGCCCCCAGCATGAAGAACAATGCCAGAGGAGGTCAGGAAGGCCCCACCCACCCCCAACACCCAGCATTCTAAAAACTATGCAAAGCCTCATGATTCCGGAGGGCATTTTATACAGGTAAGAAGGCTGTGCTGTTACAAAATGGATCCAGGCAGGTCACCGTTCCGGGCTGAAGCAACAGAACAGTTTGAGTCCAGCCGCCCCTTTAAGACCCACAAAGACACACATGAAAGCTTAAACCCAGAATTAAACTTCGTTGGTCTTAAAAGGGCCGCTAGACTCAAACTCGCTTCCATTTCAAAATGGTTCAGAAAGATGCTTTAACAGAAGATGGTGGCTCATATATCACTTCATGCACTATGTGCGCCCTGTGGCAAATTGTGAGAGCCAGTTTGGCGTAGTGGTTAAGTGTGCAGACTCTTATCTGGGAGAACCGGGTTTGATTCCCCACTCCTCCACTTGCTGCTGCTGGAATGGCATTGGGTTAGCCAGAGCTCAAAGGAGTTGTCCTTGAAAGGGCAGCTGCTGTAAGAGCTCTCTCAGCCCCACCCACCTAACAGGGTGTCTGTTGTGGGATGAATCATAGAGTTGTGAGGGACCTCTAGGGTCATCAAGTCCAACCCCCTGCACAATGCAGGAAACTCACAAACCCCTCCCCTTAAATTCACAGGATCTTCATTGCTTTCAGGTGGCCCTCTAGCCTCTGTTGAAAAACCTCCAAGGAAGGAGAGCCCACCACCTCCCAAGGAGGAAGCCTCTTCCACTGAGGAACCACTCTAATGGTCAGGAATCACAGAGTTGGAAGGGACTTCTAGGGTCATCTAGTCCAGCCCTCTGCACAAGGCAGGAAACTCACAAACCCCTCCCCCTAAATTCACAGGATCCTCATTGCTGTCAGATGGAGCCTCTGCTTAAAAACCTCCATCTCCTCCCGAGGAGGAAGCCTGTTCCACTGAGGAACCGCTCTAACAGTCAGGAAGTTCTTCCTAATGTTGAGCAGTTAATGTTAATGTGGGGCTGGAAAGTGCTATCCGGCTGCAGCTGACCTACGACCACCCCTCATGGGGCTTTCCAAGGCAGGAGAAGATATAGGAGGTTGTGAGCCGCTCTGAGTCTCTGATTCAGAGAGAAGGGCGGGGTATAAATCTGCAGTCGTCATATATGTGACCCTGCTGTGTAATTCCTGCCTCATTTAATCTATCCCATTCCTATATGGGCTTTGTTTCAGATTTCCACCATTGCTTACTCTGAGCTGGGTGGGACAGGCTGGCTGGGAAGCTCACCAGGGTCAGCCCTGATTGGGACTTGGAGGGGAGATGACCAAGGGAGTTCAGGGACGCTACGCAGAGGCAGGCAAGGGTGAGCCACCTCTGAACACCACCTGCCTTGAAAAGCCCCATGAGGGGTGGTCGTAGGTCAGCTGCAGCCAGACAGCACTTCCAGGCCCCACATTAAGAAGATATTGGATTTATATCCCGCCCTCCACTCCGAAGAGTCTCAGAGCGGCTCACAATCTCCTTTCCCTTCCTCCCCCACAACAGACACCCTGTGAGGTGGGTGGGGCTGAGAGGGCTCTCACAGCAGCTGCCCTTTCAAGGACAATCTCTGCCAGAGCTATGGCTGACCCAAGTCCGTTCCAGCAGGTGCAAGTGCAGGAGTGGGGAATCGAACCCGGTTCTCCCAGATAAGAATCCGCACACTTCACCACTACACCAAACTGGCTCTCTTCCACCCTCCACTCTGAATCTCAGAGCAGCTTACAATCTCCTTTATTTTTCTTCCCCACAACAGACTCCCTGTGAGGTGGGTGGGGCTGGAGAGGGCTCTCACAGCAGCTGCCCTTTCAAGGACAACCTCTGCCAGAGCTATGGCTGACCCAAGGCCATGCCAGCAGCTGCAAGTAGAGGAGCGGGGAATCAAACCCGGTTCTCCCAGATAAGAGTCCGCACACTTCACCACTATGGCTGACCCAAGGCCATTCCAGCAGGTGCAAGTGGAGGAGTGGGAAATCAAACCCGGTTCTCCCAGATAAGAGTCCGCACACTTAACCACTACACCAAACATGGCTTCTTTACTGGATGTCTCATCCCATTGCCTGCATTGACTCGCATGGTATAATCTGCTTTAAGACACCGAGGGAAAAGGTGGATGATATATAAATAAAATATCCCAGGGCTTTTTTGGTAGCAGGATCTCCTTTGCCGATTAGGCCGCACACCCTTCATGTAGCCAGTCCTCCAAGAGCTTACAGTTGGCCCTGGAAGAAGAGCCCTGTATACTCTTGGAGGACTGGCTTCATAAGAGGAGTTTGGCCTAAGAGGCAAAGGAGTTCCTGCTACAAAAAAAGCCCTGGAATATTCAAATAAAGAGAGGAAGAGATTGGATTTATACCCCACCCTTCACTCAAAGGCTCAGAGCGGCTTACAATCCCCTTCTCTTCCTCTCCCCACAACAGACGCCCTGTGAGGCAGGTAAGGCTGACAGATCTCTCAGAGAACTACTCTTGAGAGAATGGCTCTGAGAGAACTGAGGCTGATCAAAGGCCACGCCAGCAGCTGCATACGTGGAGGAGTGGGGAATCAAATCCAGTTCTCCCAGATCAGAGTCTGTGCTCTTAACCACTACACCAAACTGGCCTCCAGCGTATAACATTCGCAAAGGAAGAAGGTCTACTCTGGGACCTCGGATCTCTTTCTGCAGCTGGGGCATGAATGATCTGTCTTAATTGATTCCATGCCACAAACTTTAAGTGCCTCACTGGATCAGACCCAAATCCCCTCCCCTCGGTGCTCGCTGCAGGAGTCCACACAACCTGCAGGCACTCCGGGGTCCCCAGCCTGAGCTAGAAACCCCAGCCCTGGCCTCAAATTCCAACTCTCCCACGACGAGCTGAGCCTCCATGCTCCACCATACGACCCTGGCTGCCGATGGCAGGGAGTGCCCTCTTCCCCAGGGACCTTGCCATCTGGCAAAAAGTGGGCTCTGGACAAGCAACAGGCCGGTCCAAACAAGACGGCGGGCAAGCACAAAACGCCACAGGTGAGTTCTTCTGCCACAGACAACATCCCACAATTACCCTGTCCTGATTTAAGCGAGATTTGCAAGAATGGGCAGAACTGCAAGGGAACACAAGTGAGCCAGAAACGGTGCGTGGAAAAGCCCAGAGGACACTGGAGAGGTTGGAACAGGACCCTGAAAAACTGGACTCTTTCGGCAGGAGAGCAAGAGACAAAAGGGGCGGGGGGGGGGTCCAGCAGTTGAGGTTAATGATTAGAAACAGCACAGGGAGAATAAATAGATGTGGTTTGCTTTCTCTTGAAATCCAGGAGTCCAAGGCCAGCCACAGACACTGAGGGGCACCCAACATAAACCCAGCATGGAATCTGCAGCTAACATCAAACGCATCTCTAACACCCCAGATGATTTTAGAAAAAGGAATCAGTTTATATGGAAACTGGCCAAACCAGGGGCTCTTAGCTATGATTGACTAAATGTAGAACCGCCATGTTCAAAGGCAGTATATCTCCAGACCCTAATCAAGACAACCAATGTTCTCTCTAAGCTGCAGTCTTGTGAGCAAAAAACTCTTACTTGGTGCGTTACTGGCATTAATGAGCTACCGCATCGATTAATGTGCTCTGGGGTCATCCTTCCTGAGCTAAGACAAAAATGTGTGAGCTGGAGGCTAAAGATCTGTGAGTTGGCTCATGCAAACTCAGCTTAGAGGGAACACGGTAGGCCACCGACTGTTAAAGAGAGCAGAGGAGCACTTCTGGCCTGATCCTGCAAAGCAGCCCCAAAGATCATCCTGGGATGCTCAAAAGCAGGGTAGAAAGGAAGGAAGCGCTGTTTATTATCTCTGCCTCTCCAGTCATCCCAGCAGGGACCCAAAGCACCTGACGTCATTCTCCTCTCTGCTGTTTTATCTTCAAGAACACCCCTGTGAGGTAAGCTAGGGGGAGAGTGTGGGGCTCACCGAGCGTCACCCAGCGAGCTTCTAAGATAGTAGTCTGACACTTTAACCACCACACCCTGCTGGCTCTCAGTATCTGAGAAGCTGGTGTAGTTTCAGCCCTCACTCTCCTAGTCAGGAGATCCAGGCCTGCGACACCGGAACTCGCAACCCCTTCCCTCTCGCTTCCCTGGTTTTGTTTTGCGTCTCTCAGGCTGGGTTTACCTCTTGGTGCCAGCACCCATCCTGTGCTTGAAAACTTGCAAGCAAGTTTGCTCTGGGAAGACAAGAACCCAACGGGTGTGTTTGCAAAGGGGAGGGGGGGGGACTGGAATTCTACCTTTGATAAGAGGCACAGAAGCTCCTGGAGGAGCAAAGGGATTACGGGCCTTGGCAGATCCAAAGGAGGCAAAGAGGGAGCGTTGCCTTTGATAGCCAAGCCAGGCGCTGAGATGAAAGCCGTCTGGCCTCCCCTCCCTGCGGAAAGAGGAGCAGGCTGATCTCGATCTCGGGATCCCACAAAACTTGTAACTTAGTATGTTTTGGGCATCCAGGCAGTATTGGAACTCATAGTCCACCCTAAACTATCCCACTACAATACATCACAAGGAGCCAGAGTGCGGGGAGTTCAGAATATCAAACCAGGATATAAGAGACACAGGTTCAAATCCCCACTCTGCTACAAGAAGCTTGCTAGGTGACCTCGGCCTGTCACATTCTTGGCCTAGTTGACCCTACAGGGTTGTTGTGAGAATAAAATGGAGAACAAGGCACCAATAAAGTAAGTAAGGAAACCCTCAGGCCACAAGAGTAACACAGGGGCATTCTACTGCAATCTGTGCCAGAGGACCTTAGGTTCAAATCCTGCTTTTGGCTCTCTGTCAATAGACTACATGCTTCGAAGGCAGAAGGTCCCAGGCTGAATCTGGAGTGACATCATACCAGAAGGCCTCCCTTCTCCAGTCTGAGTAGACAATACTGATTTGGGGAGGGATGGTGGCTCAGTGGTAGAGCATGTGCTTGGTAACCAGAAGGTCCTAGGTTCAATCCCTGGCATCTCCAACTAAAAAGGGTCCAGGCAAGTAAGCATGAAAAACCTCAGCTGGAGAGCCGCTGCCAGTCTGAGTAGACAAGACTGACTTTGAGGGACCCAGGGGGGTCTGATTCAGTAGAAGGCAGCTCATACTTTCATATGTTTGGGGAGGGATGGTGGCTCAGTGGTAGAGCATCTGCTTGGTAACATGAAGATCCCAGGTTCAATCCCCAGCATCTCCAACTAAAAAGGGTCCAGGCAAATAGGCGTGAAAAACCTCCGCTTGAGACCCTGGAGAGCCGCTGCCAGTCTGAGTAGACAATACTAACTTTGATGGACCCAAGAGGGTCTGATTCAGCAGAAGGCAGCTTCATAGGTTCATATGTTCTCTCCCCCCAAGGGAAGAGACTGTAGCCTGCCAAACCAGGGTGGGGGGGGGGGCTTCCTGGCTTGTCTGCTAATACAGCATGGGCTGTAGAAAGATCCAGCAGCAAACATCTCCCCCGCCCTTCAGATCTGCCCTTTGGGGATAGAAGAGGCGTGGACAAGGACCTCCCAGGGCATTGGGGCCTGCCACCCCCCTCTCCTGCCCAAAGCCAAAACAACTGGGGGGAGGGGGCTGCCTCCAGAAGGTGTGTAGTCAGGTGGGGCCCTGAGCAGACACTGGAGTGGTCTGAAAGAAGAGTCCGTGGGGAGTGGCGGTGGCCCCCCCATCTGCAGCTTTGGAGGCAGACAGCAGAGCTCTCTTCTTGGGGGGGGGGGGGGGTTGAAGACTTGCAAGATGACCTACGTGGGGCTGGAGGGACCACAATAGAGGAATTCAATTAATGCATCACACGCTCCAGAGATCCTTCACAGCCCTGGGACAGACCTGACCCAGGAGGAGAGCACAGATTGGGGTGAGGGGGGGGGGAGGGATGGAAAGGAACTGAAGGTATTGGAAGAAAAAGTGCGGCTGCTGGGGGGGGGGCGGTCCAGCTTGACGGAAGGGGGGATTTCTTTGTGCATTTCCGAAAGGAGCCTGTGAAGTTCAGCTGCCCCCAAATTCCTTGTTTTGCTCAGCGGCAGGAGGGGGGAGAAGAGAGACCGACGGAACTTAAACACGGCCATTTCTCTGGTCCGTCTGTCCATTTAATCCCTTTTCAATGAGATTTCAGCTCCTGCCGAGGGATGAATGAACGAAAGGGGGGGGGGCAAAAGAAAGAAAAAGGGGAGGAAGAGGTGCAGGATTAAATGGGGGGAGGGATAGGCGCTGGGTGCTCCCCAGGCCTGGAGAATGTCTTCCAAAGGCTGCGTGGGGGGGGGGGAGCTGCAGAGATGGGGGGGGGCTGGTGGTGGGGAGGAGAGCCAGCTCTCTTGGGTTCTCTGAAACAGGAGTGGGACTTGGGGGGGGGGGGTGTTGGAGTTGGCTGTTCAGAGGCCCAGAGGAGGAAAAAAAGCTTTCCCCTCACAAAAGCAAAGTCTGGCTGCAGTCAGCAGAGAGAGGGGCACCAAGGTGCCTCTCTAACCACTAGCCCACACTCCTCTCCCAAGGCCTAGATTAGAACAATTCGGGCAGCAAGTCAGCCCTTCCCTTGCAAGGATCCAACTGCCCCCCCCTCCAGGCCCCTCTCTGCTGCAGAGAGCCCCCCTTTCACTGCCCCCCCCCCCAGACTTGCCTTTGGAAACAAAAACTGGCTTTTTGAAAAAGCAGAGCAGCAAGAGGAGGAGGAGGCCGGTGGGTCTCCTGGGAGGGCGGGCGAGGGGAGCCCCCAAGGAGGGGGCAGCCGGGAAAGGGGGGCGAGCAGCGGCGGAGATGAAAGAGAGGAGGAGCCGGGCAATCGTTGTCTGGGGGGGGGGGGAGGCGGGTGCAGAGGGATCGATGGCTTCTCTCCCCAGATCAATGCGGACTTGAAAGACTTCGAGGGAGCTAAAGAGGCTGCGGCGGGGAAGCAGCAGAAACTCCTGGGGGGGGGGATAGAGAAGGGGCCCCCAGCCTGAGCCCCCGCCGCGCCCCCTCCTCCTCCCGACTTCTGCAAGCGCCAAGCCAACTTCTGCTCCCCTCCCCTCCCTGGGGTCGGGGGGGGGGGCTTTCTGGCCGCGGAGTCCCGCTTCCCAGCCCCCTCCCCTGCCTGGGGGTCCTCACCTTCCACGGCTGCGGCTAGGGAAACCCAGAGGTAAAGAAGCCGCAGCTCCATAGCGCCAGGGCCGCCAGAGTTCCTCCGCGAAGGACGCGCCCCCCGCCGCAGCCAAGCGGCTACCCCCGGGCGGGAGCCGGGAAAGTAATCCGAAGGAGCAGCAGCGCCCCCCGCTCCCGGGCTCTCTCGCGCGGCGCCGTCGAGGGGCGATCCAAACCCGCGGCCCGCCGACTGCAGAGCAAGCGCTCAGGCGCCCCCCCGCCAGGCATCCATCGCGCCCCCTCCCGAGTGCGGCAGCGGCCGCGGCAAGAACTTTCTTGGCAGTCCAGCTGCACGGGGGTCTTCCTCTTGCCAGAAGGAGAAAACGAGGCGTCGCGGGGAGGGGGGGGCTCTCAAAGACCATCCGAAGCGAAGCGGGCCCCTCCGAACTGCCGTCTTGGGGGAGAGCTGTCTCGGCGGGCGGGAGCTGGCTCTTCGGCCCCTGCGCCCCGCCCGGGCCGAGTCAGGCAGCCGTCCCGGGAGCAGACAAAAGCGCCAATGTTCCCCAGCGCCGCTCGCAAACCAGAAAGTCCGGAATGGCAGCAGCAGCAGCCTCCCAGCAGACGGCGTCGGACAAAGAAGAAAGCCCCGGCGGCGGCGGCGGCGGCGAAGTGGAGCAGGGCGGCGAGGAGAGGAGAGGAGAGGAGCCGAGCAGCGCTGGGTGGGAGCCAGCAGACGGGGCGGGGGGGGGGAGGGAAGTGGATCCGGGTTAGGAATTTGGGGGAAGCGGCCCGAGTGTCACTTCGGACGGGCCGCAGCCGCTGCCGCTCTTGCAGCTGCACGCGCCGGGCAGGGTTTCGGCCGAGCCCCTCCCACCTCTGTGCAAGAAAGAATCTCAGCAAAAACTCAGCCCCTCGTTTGCACGGCCCGGGCCGGCCTCCCCTCGAACGCCCCCTCCCTGGCACACGTGCAAAAGCAGGAGCACAAAGGCAGTTATGGAGAGACGGAGCCGATGGGGAAAGGACCCCCCTTCTCCCCCCCCCCGAAAAAAAGTTCCAAAAACTTTGGGAAAGGGGGGGGGAAATGCTGCCCTCTTGCAAAAGAGTTTGCAAAAGCACCCCCCAGGAGAACGAGTTGCAACGACCACTGCTGCCCCCCCCCCCAGGACGGTTGCAACCCGCCCCAGACGGTTTTGCACGGCGAGGCCCGTGGGGGGGGGGGGCAAGTGGGAGGCGCCGCTGCCGCCCCTCCTCCTCCACCTCCTCCGGCGGGTTGCAACCTGCCCTCCCCTTGGCGGGCCCGGCTCCGCGGGGCTTCCCCGGGAGGCCTTCAGGGCAGGGAATCCGCGGCAGGCCCAACCGCCACTGCGCCGGCTGCCCCCGGAGCAAGCACGTGTGAACGCTCATCCCGGGGCTGGTCGCGGGGAAACTTTGGCCGGTAGGCTTAGCACCAGCGGCCTTCTGGGAGGCATCGGCTAAAGTCTCAGTGAACACGCCCAGGGCCCAATCCACCCAATAAAGGCTGCAGACGAACAACACGACACGTGAAACAACAGCCAGCTAACTCGTGCTGGAGAAAGAGGCGAGGGGGGGGGCTGAGTACACGCGACTTCCGGGATCTCCCTCTCCGCCTCTTCTGCTTTGGCCCCAAGCCTGACTCTATGGGGGGGCCTCAGGTGAACTGCCTCTGCGCGTGGAAGCTCTATCAGAAGCCTTCCGCTGTGCCTAGGCCTCTGCTTCCCCCCTCCCCCTGCTGCTGCGGCAGCAACTTCCCCAACCCTTTGAAAAAAAAGCTCCCCCTCCCCAGCACTTCTTGTGGCAGTGAGTTCCATCAGTTCTAGCCATGCATCTGATGGGGAAGCATCTGTTGTCTCTCAGGAGCCCCCGCCCCCTCAGATGTGGGGAGGGGGTTGCTCCATAAGGGGGGGATGAACATGCCATATATATATGAACATATGAAGCTGCCTTCTACTGAATCGGACCCTCTTGGGTCCATCAAAGTCAGTATTGTCTACTCAGACTGGCAGCAGCTCTCCAGGGTCTCAAGCTGAGGTTTTTCACGCCTACTTCCCTGGACCCTTTTTAGTTAGAGATGCCGGGGATTGAACCTGGGACCTTCTGCTTACCAGGCAGATGCTCTTCCACTGAGCCACCGCCCCTCCCTGACCAGCCCCAAAGCCCCCATTGAATGGGGCAGAGCAGTTCTGAATGCTGCTTCTCCAACCCTAAAGCTGTTCTGTCCCCACAGCCCTGCACAAAGCCGTCCGGCCTCCACATTCTTAGCCCACACCAGCGACTTGAGATAGATGCTCATGAAGATCCATGGGGGGGGGGGGTCTCAGCAGAAGGAGGCCGCTGACTGGAGAGGCTGAGTTGCAGGGCTTTTCCTGCCTGGCTCCAGCCATCCGGAATGAAACAATTGCCTGCTGCCCTTTCCGCTCGGGCAGGGCTGCCCCGGCAGGCCGGGGAAGATGAGGCCGGAAAAGCCGTCCTGGGGGGAGCGCAGGCAGAGAGTGTCTCTTCTGGGCCAGAGGGAGAGTCAAGGGATCCCCCTCACTTCATCTCTCCTCTCCCCCACCCCACCCCTTTCCACGAAGCCAGGCCTTCCAGTTCCCAGCACTGCTGGTTCTGGTGCCTGAAGCCTCTCTCCAGAGCCCCACAGCCAGGTTCCAAACTCCTTTCCCTCCTCTTGTACCCCAGGTTCTACTCACCAGCCCAGGAAACGCAGCGGGAATGAGAAAAGCTTCACCTGCTGGATTTCTGCCTGTCATGGAACAGCATTAAAGGAGCAGGACAAGTTTGAGACTCGGGGTACCTTAAAGACCAAC
Organism: Heteronotia binoei; assembly: GCF_032191835.1. Lineage (NCBI taxonomy): Eukaryota > Metazoa > Chordata > Lepidosauria > Squamata > Gekkonidae > Heteronotia > Heteronotia binoei. Next base: position 1,479,170 of record NC_083237.1, on the reverse strand, counting down.
AAAGTTTTATCCAAGACATACGCTTTTTGTGTGTATGCACACTTTCCTCAGGTAACAGTGGAAGAGAAATTACCAGTCCATGCATAGAGGCAGACTGTGAGCTAATTCACTCTCTATATGTATGGACTGGCAATTTCCATTTCCTTGTATCTGAGGAAGTGAGCGAACACAGGAAAGCTCCTACCTTGACTAACACTTTGTTGATCGTAAGAGGTGCCCCTGGACTCAAATTTGTTCTGCTGCTTCAGAGCAAGCACGGCTACACAACTGAATGGCACAGGAGGTTGGTGTCAACCAACTGGGTTGCATTTTGGAACTCAGTACCAGGACTGGCCCAATGCAAGCTGCGCTTACAGTAAGAAATGAGAGCCAGCGTGGTACAGGGGTTAGAATGTTAAGAACATAAGAGTGGTCATTGAGAGAGCCAGTCTGGTGTAGTGGTTAAATGTACGGACTCTTATCTGGGTGAACCAGGTTTGATTCCCCACTCCTCCACTTGCAGCTGCTGGAATGGCCTTGGGTTAGCCAGAGCTCTCGCAGGAGTTGTCCTTGAAAGGGCAGCTGCTGGGAGAGCTCTCTCAGCCCCACCCACCTCACAGAGTGTCTATTGTGGGGGAGGAAGGGAAAGGAGACTGTGAGCCACTCTGAGATTCAGAGAATAGGGTGGGATATAAATCTACAGTCTTCTTCTTCACTTGCAGCTGCTGGAATGGCCTTGGGTCAGTCATAGCTATCGCAGGAGTTGTCCTTGAAAGGGCAGCTTCCATGAGAGCTCTCTCAGCCCCACCCACCTCACAGGGTGTCTGTTGTGTGGGGAGAAGATATAGGAGACTGTAAGCCGCTCTGAGACTGATTCAGAGAGGGAGGGGGGTGTAAATCTGCAATTCTTCATGCTGGATCATTTCCCCTAGGAGAAACTGAGACAGAAAGGCTGGGCCACAGCCTGTGGTAGAAGGCCCACTGGCCACTGGAGTGCCATGTAACATGCCAGTTATCACATCAGGGGATCGACCTTCCTCTGTTTTGGAAGCCCTTCTGCACTCTGCACATGCTTGAAAGCCCCCTTGCTTTCAGTATTACTCCAATGAGGTTGCTTGCGGAATCAGGAGGTGAGCAAAGCCCTCTTCTTTCCTAGTTATTTAACAGCAATGAATAACGATCTCTGCTCGTTTTTCCACCCAAGCGCACCCCCCCCCCCATTCTGGGTGGAAAAAATTCCAACTGCCAGGGGAGGTCAGCAGCCAGAAAACCTGTCTCTCCCCTTCCGGGGTTATCTCCTTGGCCAGCTGCAACAATCACACGCGCCTCACCCCTCTGTAGGTCAGGCGTGGGGCAGGAAACAGAAGGGGCAAAGCTCACATGCTTTGGTGGGGGAAGAGCGGACCCACCGATGCCTGGACTCCTCACCAGCGGATCACATCTGGGGCCCTGCACATTGCCCACACATGGAGGGAATGCGCCTTTATTGCTTTGATCAAGCGGCCCTTGTCGAGCGTTGGTGCTGGGGTCCGGGGGGGGGGGGCACGGATGGGAAAGGAAACAAAGAGAGAAAGGCCTCAGCTGAAGCCACACACACACCCCAAACATGTCGCCAAAGCAAAGCTCTCCGGCTCTTGGACATGCCTGACGGATGCCCCCCCCCCCCAGGCTCTCTCCTCCCCACTGGCCTCTCCAGTCTGCAGCCTGTGGCGGAAGCTCGTGGGCATGAGCGAGGCGGCTGGACCCAGTGCAGCCATTTGGCATTCATTCATTCATGTCTCATGGAGCCCCGTGGCACAGAGTGTTAAAGCTGCAGTCCTAAACTCTGCTCACGACCTGAGTTCAATCCCAGCGGAAGCTGGATTCAGGTAGCCGCCTCCAGTTTGACTCAGCCTTCCATCCTTCTGAGGTCAGTCAAAGGAGTTCCCAGCTTGCTGGGGGAGAAGCGTAGAGGACTGGGGAAGGCAAGGGCAAACCACCCTGTAAAAAGTCTGCCGTGAAAACGTGACAGCAACGTCACCCCAGAGTCGGAAACGACTGGCGCTTGCACAGGGGACCTTTCCTTTCCTTTTCCATTTGTGTCAAGCTTCCTTCCTGAGCTTACAGCATCCTCCTCCCCTCCTCTAATCTCTCCCAACAACCCCGCGAGGTAGGCCAGGCTGAGAGCTTGTGATGGGCCCAAGGTCACCCAGCAAGCTCTCGTGGTAGAGGTGGGGATTCGAACTCGGGTCACTCAGGGTCTTAGTTTGCCACTCTACCCACTGACTTAGTTTGCCACCCTGGCTCTCACGAGAGACTCTGACGGTGGGTTCTCTTGTGCCAGGCCTAGACTATCCTCCCCTTGCAAAATGCCAGCCGTGGCCTTGGCCACCCCATTGCCCCCTGGCCCCAGAAGCGATGCCCATCCCGCTGAGGTCTGCGGACCAGCCGAGCTCCTGTGGCGCATCAGCATGCCACCCCATGCAAACCAGCCTGGGCCTTGGATCTGTGGCTTCTCATCCCCCCACCCCAACGTCCTGGGAGAGGGTCCCTGTTTCTTCGAGGGACCCTACAATGCGGAGTCTGCAAGCACCAAAGAACTGCAGGGAAAGTGCAAGGCAGAGGGGGGGAGGGGGGTGTTGCATATGTGTTTCGCATCCTCCCCCTCCCTTTTGCTCCCGCCTCTTCCACTGAAGGAATCCAACAGGTCCCGCCCGGCAGCTCCAGATACAAATTGGTTCCAGACCGAGCTGAGCAGGGAATCCGGCGGGTCTCCGGCTGGCTGGCTGGCTGGTTGGCTGCAGCGCTCTCGGGGAAACCAGCCTGTTTTGAATTATGCTGGCTCTGCTCCCCCTCCCACCCAAATTTCTCCTCTGCATCCGGACTAGGGGGTGGGATGCCAAAAGAGGGGAAAGGAGGCAAGCAGGGAAACCCCCCAGCAGGTTCTCTTGGGATCCGCGAGGGCTTGGGGTACCACTTTGGGCCTCTGCTGAGGGTCTTCTCACTGGGCCCCCAAGAGAGTCAGAGCTGGGAGGGGGTGGTGTGGAGAGAGCAACACAGAATCTGTAGGCTGCCGGCCTGGAGATAACTCTGACAGGTCTCCCCAGATGTTCCTCATCTGTTGGCCGTCTCTGTGCGTTTCTAACGTCTCCATCCACCTTCTTTTTCTGCAGCAGTCTTTAAAATCCCTGTGAGCTGGCAAATGGATTGGGGGGCACCCCCCCCCCACGCACACACATGGTGTGGAATGCTGTCAGTTGGAGACAATGAGACCCCTTCTCCCCTCCCCCCCACATGTTCCTCTGGAAGCGATGGCCCTCTGTTAGGCTCCCTTTCAGCTCCACCCTCCCAAATCTGCAGCCCCGCCTCTCCCCGCCCCCAGCCCAGGAGTGCTGGCTTTCTGCCCCTCCCTCCTTGCTTCAACCTGCTAGAAACACCCACAGCTCTCCCGGAGAACTTCTGCCTTTCGCTGGGCTCACAGACTTTTGTTCCTGCGAAGGATTCATTCATCTCTTGCCCCGTTTCCCTTATCCACACCATGTGTTTCTGCGCTGCTTTCCAAACTGGGAAAATTCTTTTATTCTCTCCTTTCTCTTGGGAGAAGAGACCCATGGCGCAGAGTGCTAAAGCTGCAGTACTGCAGTCCTAAGCTCTGCTCACGACCTGAGTTCGATCCTGGCGGAAGCTGGGTTTTCAGGTAGCTGGCTCGAGGTTGACTCAGGCTTCCATCCTTCTGAGCTGGGTAAAATGAGTCCCCAGCTTGCTGGGGGGAAGTGTCGATGACTGCGGAAGGCAATGGCAAACTGCCCCGTAAAAAGTCTGCCGTGGAAATGTTGTGAGAGCAACGTCACCCCAGAATCGGAAACGACTGGTGCTTGCACAGGGGACCTTTCCTTTTCTTCCTTTTCCAGAAGAGCCCAGTGGTGCAGAGTGTTAAAGCTGCAGTACTGCAGTCCTAAGCTCTGCTCACAACCTGAGTTCAATCCCAGCGGAAGCTGGGTTTTCAGGTAGCTGGCTCGAGGTTGACGCAGCCTTCCATCCTTCCGAGGTTGGTAAAATGAGTCCCCAGCTTGCTGGGGGGAAAGCGTAGATGACTGGGGAAGGCAATGGCAAACCACCCTGTTAAAAGTCTGCCGTGAAAACATTGTGAGAGCAACGTCACCGCAGAGTCGGAAGCGACTGGTGCTTGCACAGGGGACCGTTCCTTTCCTTTCTTTCTCTTGGGAAGCCAGGGAAGGGAGGTGAGGGAATCGCACCCGCTTCCTCCCCCTGCCATCTTTGCCAGTCCAGCAGCTGATGTCTCCCCGGCCACCAACACAGCACCACCCCCAAGACACTGCTGTGGAGCAGCACTGTGTGTTGCCCTGGCACTTAACCCCTCCTCCCAAAAAAAACCCCTGAATCGGTGCCCACTTGGCAGAGGCCCAGCTTGTCCTGTTTGGCTTGGCAGCCTCCTGAAAGGGGCGGTTTCCACCCAGCACCACCAGGGAGCTGGAAGGAGAGGGGCAAAGGTCCGGCTATCAAAGGGCCCCGTTTGGGAACCAATTAAAAAGAAACAATGGCTCACTGCTGAAAAGAGACAGTCCTGAACTTGAGCACTGCTGCTCAGCACTCACCACTTCCTGCTACAGAACAGTATTGTCTACTCAGACTGGCAGCAGCTCTTGGGAACCTACCATCCTTCCAGCTGGAGTTGGCGGGGATTGAACCGGGGACCTACCGCATCCCACTCAGAGGCTCTCCCACTGAGACCCACCCTAGCAAGCTGCCTTTTATTGAGTCAGACCCTTCTGGGTCCATCAAAGCTCAATACTCTCTACTCAGACTGGCAGCCGCACTCCAGGGTCTCAGGCAGGCAGAGAAAGGTCTTTCCCACCCCCTCCTGCCTGGCCCTTTTTAACTGGAGATGCTGCCGGGGATTGAATTTAGGGGGAGGTATTTGTGAGTTTCCTGCATTGTTCAGGGGGTTGGACTAGATGACCCTGAAGGTCGCTTCTAACTCTGATTCTATGATTCTAAGTTCTAAGGTGGCGGCAGCTACAAGCATAGCCAGCTTTAAGAGGGAATTGGATAAAAATATGGAGCAGAGGTCCATCAGTGGCTATTAGCCACAGTATATATATGTGTGTGTGTATGTGTGTGTGTGTATATACACACACACACATATATTGGCCACTGTGTGACACACAGTGTTGGACTGGATGGGCCATTGGCCTGATTCAACATGGTTTCTCTTATGTTCTTCTGTGACTCAGAGAGTTGGACTGGATGGGCCACTGGCATGATCCAACATGGCTTCTCTTATGTGACACAGAGTGCTGGACTGGATGGGCCATTGGCCTGATTCAACATGGTTTCTCTTATGTTCTTCTGTGACTCAGAGTGTTGGACTGGATGGGCCACTGGCATGATCCAACATGGCTTCTCTTATGTGACACAGAGTGCTGGACTGGATGGGCCATTGGCCTGATCCAACAGGGCTTCTCTTATGTTCTTATGTGACACAGAGTGTTGGACTGGAGGGGCCACTGGCCTGATCCAACAGGACTTCTCTTATGTTCTGAATGCCAGACAGAGGCTCTACTATTGAGCCATGGCTCCACCTGCTCTCTTCTTTAGGAGCGCTTCATGCATTCTGGGGGTTGGATCTTTATTTTTATTTAGTCAAAACACTGTTATGCTGCCTTTTCCACCCAGTCAGGGTCTCCAAAGCAGCAAACATAATTTTAAAAACATCTGAATGATTAAAAACAACATTTAAAATGACAAAATAATTCCACATAAAGTCAGAACCCGGGAGGAGGTCCAGTCACCGTTACTGGGGGGGATGGCAAACAAAACAGAAAAGCTTTCAAAAGTTTCGGTGCCAAGACAGAGAAGGCCCTTCCTCGAGCCGCTGCCTACCTAGCCGCAGGTGGCGAGGACAACCAAAGCAGGGAATCTGAAAAGCGTTGCCCTGGCATTGGCCAGGTTTGGGTTCAGATTAAGCCTGAAAAGAACAGCAGTGATCGTGAGAGATCTTTCTTCCAAGGGTGGAGGCAATAGTGCGGGTGGGATACAGTCGGGGCACTACCCCCAAGAAGGAGCTTCCATGTGGAAAGCCCCAGGTTCGATTTCTGGCCTCTCCAGCAAGGAGGAGCTCCACCAGCACTGCCCAAGGGCCCAACCTAGCGCCCGCAAGAGAAGACCCACCACCCCCCGGAGATGCTCTCCCTCCTCTGCTCTCGCCCACCCACCCACCTCGAGGTCAACAGAGCCACCCTCCGGCCTCCCCCATGGCAGCCGTGCAGAACAATAGACCATGGCAGATGAATGCCTGGCAGCCGCGGGAGGAATTTCCTGAGCAGGAGCCGGGAAGGCAGATCATCAGGCTGCAAAATAATGGATTGTGCTGACTGTCAGAAACGAGTGTTCCCCGTCACTGGCCTGGCTTCCCTTCTTTTGGCCAGGCAAGAAAGGAAGGGGGGGGGGGAGACAGAGGAGGGTTGAGGCACAGGACTCCCAGCCCTCTTGGGGGAGTCTGGCTTCTAGACAGGGGCTTGTGGAAGATCAGACCTACAACGTGATCTTCACTGCGTTTACTTCATTTTATTTACATCATTTATGCTCTACCTTTCTCCACAAGAAAGGAAAGGTCCCCTGTGCAAGCACCAGTCGTTTCCGACTCTGGGGTGACGTTGCTTTCACAACGTTTTAACGGCAGACTTTTGACGGGGTGGCTTGCCGTTGCCTTCCCTAGCCATCTACACTTTTCCCCCAGCAAGCTGGGAACTCCGTTGACCGACCTCGGAAGGATAGAAGGCTGAGTCAACCTCAGGCCGGCTACCTGAATCCAGCTTCCGCCGGAATTGAACTCAGGTTGTGAGCAGGGAGCTCAGACTGCAGTATTGCTGCTTTACCACTCTGCACCACGTGGCCGCTACCTTTCTCCACACTGGGGACCCACACTGGCTGACATTCATCTCCTCTACTTTATCCTCCTAAGCACATAAGAGAAGCCATCTTGGATCCAGCCAGTGGCCCATCCAGTTCAGCATTCTGTGTCACACAGGGGCCTACATCCAGGTGCCCTCAGGGGGTCCATCAGAAGCCCTCCCACTCCTGCCCCCCAAGCACCAAGACTGTGTTCCGGCTAGACTTCGTGGCTCATAGCCACAGTTGGACCTTTGCTCTTAAGAACGTCATGCTTGACAGCTTCGTTATGGTGCTGAATTTTATTAATACCATTACTTTCTTGGGCCAAAAACTGCAGTATCTTGTGAAATGTGCCCTTCCTGCTGATGCACTTTATTTCGTTCTATCGCTTTGGGTTCTAACGTATTGTTTAAATTGTAGGTTTTTATTGTTCACTTTTTGTTGTAATCCACCCTGAGCCCGTTATGGGAAAGGGCGGAATATAAGCCTACTAAACAAATCAATAAAAACATAAGAGAAGCCATGTTGGATCAGACTAGTGGCCCATCCACGCCAGCCCTCTGTGTCACAAAGTGGGCGAAACCCAAGGGCCATCAGGAGGTCCACCAGCAGGGCCAGAACTCCAGAAGCCCTCCCACTGTGGCCCCCCAAGCACCAAGACTACAGAGCATCACAGCCCCAGACAGAGTGTTCCAGCTAGACTTCGTGGCTCATAGCCACTGATGAACCTCTGCTCCAGATGTTTATCCAGCCCCCCTCTTGAAGCTGTCTATGCTTGTAGCCGCCGCCACTTCCTGTGGCAGGGAATTCCACATGTTTATGAATTCAGGTTTTCAGCAGAGTCGTAACTCTTCAGGCTGCCTTGTGGGAAAATCCTCAAAGCCTGCATTTTCTTCGGAATCAACCCTCCCCTTATCTTTATCGATCTGCCATCTGGCTGCCATGCTGTGCTTCTGCTAGTGAGAGACATTTCTTTCACACCAATGGCACATGAAGGCCACATGTGAAGGCTACGCTGGTTGAGGCCAAAACTCTCCCCTGGGGAAATTCTCACTCATCCAGCACCTAGCAGAAATTGAGCTGCTACCCAAATGCAGCAGTTGCACGTCCGGCGTTCTTTGTAGCTATTTTGCACAAGTGGAAGCCCAGTTCCAACGAGACGCCAGCGCTCCGGGCTCAGCCAGCTTCACGATTGGAGACCCTGAGCCCTTCATGGTTGTTACAAAACAGCTGTTGGGACAGCCTTGGAATTGGGAGGCCAAGCCACAAGACCTCACTTAAGGCACATGCGTTATATTATCCGAACAAAAAAGGAGTCAATTTCACCTTTAAGACCAACTCAGTTTTATTCAGAACGTCAGCTTTCGCGTGCCTGCACACTTCTTCAGACGAGGAATGAGGCACAGTAAGAGAGCCACATACAGCTGGTGGGGTTTGGAATGCCAAGTGGCACAAAGTAAAAAACCAAGAGCAGAATAGTAAAATTAACAAATTCAGAAAACCTTTGATCTGGGTTGAATTAGCGTGGGAAACCATCCAACGGTAACATGTCAGAATGCCTGTTAATTATTCTATTTTTAATAAACCTGGGTCAAAAAGAAGGTATTTCATTCCCAGAAGTTTTTCCTGTCCAACTAATTTACCTTTTAAGAAGAAGAATTACAGACTTATACCCCGCCCTTCTCTCCGAATCAGAGAGCGCTTTACAATCTCCCATATCTTCTCCCCCCACGACAGACACCCTGTGAGGTGGGTGGGGCTGAGAGGGCTCTCACAGCAGCTGCCCTTTCAAGGACAACCTTTTAACATGTAACATAAATATATACATCATTCTAGTTTGCCATTTATTTATGTTACTTGTTAAAAGGTAAATTAGTTGGACAGGAAAAACTTCTGGGAAAGAAATACCTTCTTTTTGACCCAGGTTTATTAGCAATAGAATAATTAACAGGCATTTTCACATTCTGACATGTTGCTGTTGTTTTATGGTTTCCCATGCTAAGGCAACCCAGATAAAAGGTTTTCTGAATTTGTTAATTTTACTATTCTGCTATTGGCTTTTAACTTTGTACCACTGGGCATTCCAAACCCCACCACCTATATGTGGTTCTGCTTACTGTACCTCATTCCTCGTCTGAAGAAGTGTGCATGCACACGAAAGCTTACGTTCTGAATAAAACTAGGTTGGTCTTAAAGGTGCAATTGACTCCTATACTTCAGACCAACACGGCTGTCTATTTGGATTTATATTATCCGGTTACTTATAATCCACCTTTCTCTCATTGAGACTCCAGGCAGATTACATGGCACAAGTCAAGTACAATCAACACGGCGGGGTATCCAATGAGCAGTATCGAGGGGTTGGAAATCTGAGCACATACACAACTCCGGCAGAGCTGAGACAAAGCATGACCGTTTAAACTTAAGACGTTCCTGAGGTGTGGAAACTACCTCCTCTGGAGCAGACATACAGTGACAGGAAGCAAAATAGCAGTTCCTGTCCTTTTTCCAATGCAACTTTCTGACCATTTTGTTACAGTACAGTCCTACTTACTTGTGCAAAGAGCCCCCTTGAATGATTCTGCTTTGCATAGATTCAGGCGGGCAGCCGTGTCGACCCGAAGCAGCAGAAGAAAGTTTGAGCCCAGTGGCACCTGTAAGACCAACAACATTTTATTCCGGGTATAAGCTTTCATGTGCATGCACAACAGCACTTATACCCAGGATAAACCTTTGTTGGTCTTAAAGGTGCCTGACTGGACTCACATTCTTTTGCATAGTCTGCAGAAAGCCTTCCTCACTTTGTCAGGGCGCAGGCCATTCATGAGGTGGGGGCCCCACCAGAGTATGCACAAGTAGGGGCTTTCCATCCCGCCACTCTCAAGGGGGCTGAGGCTCAGAACAGAACCCCTGCTCGCTTGCTCCACATCTTGGCTTCAGTCACCGGCATGACCCCAGCAGGTTCTGAGCAAGACCCCTCACCTGGTCCAAGAAGCCAGTAAGAAGCTCAGCAGACCCTTGGCTCTGGCTCCATGCGTGCTTTGGTGATGCCGGGCACCAAATCGTACCCACAAGAAGTTCAGGTATAAGCTTTGAGACCAGTCAGGCACCTTTAAGACCAACGAAGTTTAATTCTGGGTAGAAGCTTTCATGTGCCAGCACACTGCTTCAGAGACAGCGAAGCAAGATTTCCTCAACTGTTCCATGGCAGTAGAGAGAAGGTGTGGACATATGGACATATGAAGCTGCCTTATACTGAATCAGACCCTTGGTCCATCAAAGTCAGTATTGTCTACTCAGACTGGCAGCGGCTCTCCAAGGTCTCACGCTGAGGTTTTTCACACCTATTTGCCTGGACCCTTTTTTGGAGATGCCAGGGATTGAACCTGGGACCTTCTGCTTCCCAAGCAGATGCTCTACCACTGAGCCACTGTCCCTCCCCACTGTGTGAGGGGGGTTAGTTGCCAGGAAAGGCTAATTGGAGTCAAGATACAGAAATAACTGAGCAATAAGTACAGCTAAGATTGGATTAAAGGCATTGGTAAGACCTGCAAATAGCAGCAAATTAGCATGCAAATAAAAAAGTTAACAAACAGATGTGAGAGCAAAGTCTGAGCCCAGGGTAGGGTTGCCAAGTCCAGTTCAAGAAATATCTGGGGACTTTGGGGGCGGAGCCAGGAGACATTGGGTTGGAGCCAAGATCAAGGCTGTGACAAGCATAATTGACTCCAAGGGGAGTTCTGGCCATCACATTTAAAGGGACGGCACACCTTTTCAATTCCTTCCTTCCATAGGAAATAATGAAGGATAGGGGCATCTTTTTTGGGGCTCATAGAATTGGACCCCCTGGTCCAAACTTTTTGAAACTTAGGGGATATTTTGGGGAGAGGCAAATGATGCTATACTGAAAATTTGGTGCCTCTACCCCAAAAAACAGCCCCCCCAGAGCCCCAGATACCCACGGATCAATTCTCCATGATTTTCTATGGGAATAAATCTCCATAGGGAATAATAGAGTTCCCAGCAGACATTTCCCTCCCCCGCCTCCCTTTCTGACGGCCCTGAAGCGGGGGGAGGGTCTCCAAACTGGGGGATCCCCTGCCCCCACCTGGGGATTGGCAACCCTACTCCAGGGACACCTCCCAAGGACAACAAAGTTAAATTTTGGGTATAAGTTTTTGTGTGTATGCACACTTCTCCAGACACATCTGCACATCCACACAAAAGTTTATGCCCAGCATTAAACTTTCTCAGTCTTCAATGGACTCAGACTGAGTTCTGTTGCTTCAGACCAACATGGCGAGTCACCTAAAGTAGTCCTGTACGAGAGATGCCAACTTCCAGGTGGGGTCTGGAGATCTCCTGCTTTTACAACAGATCTCCTGCTGGCAGAGATCAACTCCACTGGAGAAAAGAGCTGCTTTGGAGGGTGGATTCTACGGCATTGTGCCATGCTGAGGCCCCTCCCCAAACCCCGCCCTCTCCCGGATCCACCCCCAAAGTCTCCAGGGATTTTCCAACACAGACTATTATCTTTAATGCACGAGACTCTCGGTATTTTGGCTCCAGCAACTTCATTTTGCCCGCATCATTAACGGGGATTAAGCACCTTTTAATCACTGCTCTGAGCACTACCTTTGAAACACGGGAGCCCAGAGCGGGACTCGAACCCGCAACTTCAGAGCGTGTTTCTTTCTCTTGCGCATGCGTGCATGCTTCCCTTTCCTTCGCAGAGCGCTTTGGCGCCCGCTGCCGTCAGTTCGACGATGCGCCCCCATTGGCCGGCTGTCTCTGTGGGCGGCGAGACACAGAGATTTCTAGGAAGACTAGAGCGACGCGGATCAGCCGGCAGTGAAAAGGGAAGTCCCGCCCTGGCGCAGAGTCCCACCCACGGCCGCTCTGGGCACCGACAGTCTATGGTGGAGCCCCTCTCTCGGCATCGAGATAGGGCACTTGCAGGGCCGGCGCCATGTTGGGTTGAAAGCGAGGCTGGGGGCGGGCCAGGCGGCGGATTTTCTCCCCGCAACGGCTCTTCGGTTCAGACGAGCTGCGAAGACGGATATAGGCGAGGTGCGAAGGGAGGTGTCCTCCCCCCATGGAAATGGGGCTGCGGTGGGGGAGGGGGGAAAGAGCGCGCAAATGCAGCAGGGGGGAGAAGAGGCTGCAAACTGGCCCCGGATTTGCAGGGAGAGGGCTGGAGGCAAGGGGTGGGGGGTGGAGAGCGTGCGGGGGGGGGTGGAGGGCCCAGGACTGTCTCCCCACCCGCCAGAGGCGCGGGTTGCCTGGACCGCCTCTGCTTGCAAAAACCCTCTTCTTGCAAAACTTGTAATGGGGGGCCTGGAAACCGTTTTCCACTCGCCGTGGGGGAAAGCAAAGCTGGCGGTGGCAAGAGCCCCCCCTGGCGGCGCAGCTGACCCGCGCTTCTCTTGCAGGGGGAGATGGCTGCTGGCTCCAGGGGCCGCGGGGACGAAGACAGCCTGCCCTGCCCCGCGCCCGCCCCCCTGCCTGCACCCCCGCTGCAGCCCCTCACCCCGGACCCCGACGTCCTGCTCACCCCGGACCGGGAGGGCGTTGCTGGCGGGGGAATCCTTAGGCGCCGTGGCCCAGGCAACATCCCCCGCCGGCAGGTGAGTGCAAACGGGGACGGGGGTGGGCGTGCTTGAAAACGTTAAGGGCAGGCCCTCCCCCTCATGTTCTAGAATACGGAAATGAGAGTGTATCTCTGAGCATGGGCAGAGGGCCCCAAATGCAGTATTCAGCCAGCACTGAGACTCGCAAGGCCCTCACTTCATCGGGCAGTTGGTTCCGCCAGCAGGGGGCTACGATTGAGAAGGCCCTGTCTCTGGTTGATTACTAATAAATTACTAATAGATTTTGTGATCCCGATCTGAGTACTCTCTGGGAACACATGGGGAGAGACAGTCCCTAAGGTAGGCAGGCCCTAGGCCATATAAGGCTTTAAAGGTAATAACCAGCACCTTGTAACGAATCTGGTATACTATTGGCAGCCAGTGCAGTTCTCGCAGTCCCGGCCGAATGTGCTCCCACCTGGGGAGCCCCAATAACAGCCGGGCGGCCACGGTCTGCACTAGCTGCAGCTTCCGGGTTCAGCACAAGGGCAGCCCCAGGTAGAGGGCATTGCAGTAGTCCAGCCTCGAGGTGACTGTTGCATGGATCACTGTTGCCAGGTTGCCGTGCTCCAGGAAGGGGACTAACTGCATTGCTCGCCTCAGATGGAATAACGCGGATTTAGCAGTGGCTGCTATCTGCCTCCATTGTCAAGGCAGGCTCCAGTAGCACCCCCAAGCTCTTGACCTTGTGCGCCATTGCCAGTAGCGCACCGTCAAATGGCGGTAGGGGAATTTCCCTTCCCAGACCGCCAGGACTCAAGCAAAGGACCTCTGTCTTCGCTGGATTGAGCTTCAATCTACTCAGTCTAAGCCACGGCTTGTAGTGCCAGGTCCAAATTGTCTGGGGCGCAGTCAGGAAACTCTTCTCTCCCACGGCCCCAGTCAGGAAATCTTCTCCACTGCCGACTTCTGTTCCCTCCTAGGTTCGTTTCCAGCTGGACTCCAGTTCTCCTGTGGTTGGAAGAGGGCGAGTGGAGCGGCCAGGGCAAGTGGAGGAGACGCAGGGTGCTGCCCCCAGCCTGCTGACAAGAGAGCCCCAGGGCAGCCTGGCAGAAGACGGGTGTGTGGAGCAGCTCCATCCGCTAGGCACCCCTGTGGTCCACAGCAGCCTTGCCTTGGGGGCTGAGGTGCAGACAGCCTGGGAGCAGACCTTCGATGCCCGGAAGGCTGCCCACGAACTCCTCCAGCGCTCCTTTCCCACCCGTTGCACAGTAGAAGCTCGAGTAGGTGAAGGTATGTTGGGGGGGTGGGGGGGGGACAGGCAGTAGTGGCTCACGGAGCAGGGCCTTTTGCGTGCAAAGCAACCACCCCCCACATCCCCACTGAAACCTCCCCCCCCCCCCCCCCCGGTGCTGTGCAATTTTCTTTCCCAGCTTGAGATTTTGGAAAGCGGCTGCCAGCCGAGTCAGCTATACTTGAGGCAGTGCAGAGGTCAGACTGGGGTCTGGGAAACCGAGGTTTGCATCGCTGCTGTGCAGTGGAAGCTTGTAGCAGGACTTTGGGCCAGTTGTATGGAGCACATAAGACGCTTGTGGGTCCACGTTGGAGAGAAAGGCAGGTTGTCCTGAAGTAGAATAAAACAAGCTGGGTGGATGGCTTGTCCAGATGTAGAATCGTAGAGTTGGAAGGGACCTCCAGGGTCATCTAGTCCAACCCCCTGCGCCATGCAGGAAACTCACAAACCCCTCCCCCTAAATTCACAGGATCTGCATTGCTGTCAGAGGGCCATCCAGCCTCTGCTTAAAACTCTCCAAGGAAGGAGAGCCCACCACCTCCCGAGGAGGAAGCCTGTTCCACTGAGGAACCGCTCTAATGGTCAGGAAGTTCTTCCTAATAAAATCATAGAGTTGGAAGGGACCTCCAGGGTCATCTAGTCCAACCCCCTGCGCCATGCAGGAAACTCACAAACCCCTCCCCCTAAATTCACAGGATCTGCATTGCTGTCAGATGGCCATCTAGCCTCTGTTTAAAACTCTCCAAGGAAGGAGAGCCCACCACCTCCCGAGGAGGAAGCCTGTTCCACTGAGGAACTGCTCTAATGGTCAGGAGGTTCTTCCTCATGTTGAGCTGGAAATTCTTTTGATTTAATTTCAACCCCTTGGTTCTGGTTCTGCCTTCTGGACCTACAGAAAACAATTCCACGCTTGCTGGAAGGCAGCTTCCAGAAGAACAGTGAAACTCAACAATTTTGTAGGAGGCGGCAGTGGTGAAAGGGCAGCAGGGACGCAACAGCAGAGGGAGGTCCGAGAACCTCTTCCTTCTTCCACTGACACAAACTGAGGGAGGTGAACACTGCAACCAGGTGCGAAGGTATCCTGTGTAAGATGGTGGCAGGAATAGCGAATGGACTCTTACCACCATCTCCTGCCAAGGAAAACCTGGGAGGAAACTGAAGGCAACCTTTTGTCCCTGAACTGTACAGAATAGACCTCCTTCCACCCTCATCATTGCAGTAGGATTGCCCTTCACTGATTTTGCAGTTGGGTTTTAGTGTCATTTGCTTTGGTGCCAGCAGCTGGCAAGACAGTGCCACTACTTCTGCCTGCCCTGTTCCTTCTAGAAGAGGGTCCCTACCCTTTTTGAGCCTGTGGGCACCTTTGGAATTCTGACACAGGGTGATGGGTGGAACCACAAAAAGTCAGGGAGTGAAGCTATGCGTTTGTCGTCGGTCAGTCGCACAGTCGTGTCCGACTCTTTGTGACCCCATGGACCAAGTCACGCCAGGCTCTCCTGTCTTCCACCATCCTGCTCAGATTCGTGTTTGTGACATCAGTAACGCTGTCCAGCCATCTCATCTTTTCCCATCCCCCTCTTTTGCCTTCTGTCTTTCCCGGCATCAGGGTCTTCTCCAGGGAGTGCTCCCTTCTCATTGGGTGGCCAAAGTATTTGAGCTTCAGCATCTGACCTTCCAGGGAACAGTCTGGGTTGATTTCCCTTCGGACCGACTGATGAGTTTCTTGCAGTCCAAGGGACTCTCAAGAGTCTTCTCCAGCACCACAGCTCAAAAGCATCTATTCTTCTGTGCTCAGCCAAACAAAGGTTAAGTCCAGTGGCGCCTTTAAGAGGAACAAAGTTTAATTCTGGGTATAAGCTCCATGTGCATGCACACAAAACCTATCTCCAGAATTAAACTTTGTTCCTCTTAAGGGCACCACGGGACTCATGGCGACCCACCTGCATCCACAACTCACAACTTCAGCATTTCAGGCAGAAGCTCTGTTTGCCAATTAAAATGGACACAATTATTTTTAAAATGTTTTCTTGGAGACATATCACTTCCCTTCAGCAGTAAAGACCCCTGCGTTCTGATGTCAGGAACATTTTTTCACAAATTTGCACAGCCAATCAGAAGCCCCGTTGTTCAAAATTCCCTCTAGGCCCAGCCACTTCCTAAAAAACCCTTATTGGGCGCTGGGTTGGGGGGCCTCGTCCTAGAGGTAGAGTAGGATACGCAGCTTCCACCCTCCTCATAGCATTCCCTGGCTTACTCTTACCCCACAGGCATGAACATCCCTCGGGAACAGCAGCTCTACCGAGGACTGGTCAGCCTGCAGGTGCCTGAAGAGGAATTGCTGAGCTCTGCCGTGCAGGAGAAACTGGCACTTGCTGGGCCCCGGCTGGAAGCCAGGAAGGTGAGCAGGGGAGAGCACGACTGAGGCCTAGCCCGGCTTCACCTATGATCAGTCTTCATCTTGGGGAGTAGGTGAAAGCTGCAGAGAACCTGTTACAAGAACAGTGGGATAAATTCTATAGTCTTCCCCCCCTACCCCATCTTCTCTGCTTGCTCCCTTTACATAGAGGTGCAGAACTGCCCTGCAAGAAATGCTAAACTCCCTTTGCCCTTGCTAGGAGCCGGCCTTGGAGGGCCCAGACCTGATGGCCTTCTACCACCCCGAAGAGCTGTTCACCGAGACCCCTTTCCTAGAGGTGGAGGGGCTGCCCCCCCTGGAACGGAAGCTGCGCACTCGAGATCCAACAGCCACCTTCTCGATGTACCGGAAGCTGCGCCAGTGGGACAGCTGAGGGGGGGGGGAGGCAGGAGGAGCCTGGCCTCTGTGGCAGCTCCTTCCTTTCCTGGCTGGGGGACCCAGAGACGGCCTTGTACATAGCACAGCAAGAGGGTGGCTGATTCGCAGGGGACTCCGCCACCCTCTCTGCAAACCCCATTTTGATACATAAACACCACAACCAGCAATCCTTTTGAGCTTGTGCCTCTTTCCGGCAGGGCTGTGGGGGAGCAGAACCCGGAATCTGAAGGCAGCGGCATCTCTTTCTTTCACCAGACTATCTGCCCCTGTAAGGAAGGGGGCCGAGGCTCAGGGTCAGTGCCCAGCCTCTTGAAAGGGCCAGGCGGTGGGCGACGGAGACCCTGGAGGGGGGCCTGCTGCCAGTCTGGAGCGGAGGAGACTGACAGTGGAACAGTGGCCTGGCTTGGGAGAAGGCGTGTTTTCAGGGGTGTGTTCTTTAGGGAGGGGCACAGGGTGGAGCCTCTGCTTGGCACGCAGAAGGTGCTTCAGCCCCTGGCAGCATCTTCAGTTAAAAAGGACGGGGCAGAAGGTGATGTGACAAGACAGGTCCCTGCGTGAGACTCGAGACGACATGGGATTTATATTCCGCCCTCCACTTCGGAGTCTTCGAGCAGCTCATAATCTCCTTTCCCTTCCCCCCCCCCCCCCACAATAGGCACCTTGTGAGGTGGGTGGGGCTGAGAGGGCTCTCACAACAGCTGCCCTTTCAAGGGCAACCTCTGCCAGACCTATGGCTGACCCAAGGCCATTCCAGCAGCTGCAAGTGGGGGGGGGGGGAGTGAGGAATCGAACCTGGTTCTCCCAGATAAGAGTCCGCACACTGAACCACTACACCAAGCTGGCTCGCTCTAGAGGTCCAAGCAGACAAGAGTGGCCTTGCTGGACCAAAAAGTCCTATTTGGCAGGCGGGTTTGCATATTCACACCGCAACACAAACACTTGGTAATCGGTAGGCTTTATTTATATATAGAATCAACACCTGTGTAAAGATGAAAGTCCTGGGTGAGCCCAAGTCCCCCTGGCCTCCGAGGGGAAAGGGCAAGGCGGGGGGGGGGGGGGGGTGGATGGCCTGGCTGGCCGCAGAGCTCCTTTGTTCCAGGTGGAGGGGCAGGGCACGGGAGATAGCCTCCCCCCTACTCGTGGGGCACAGTTGCCCTGCTCAGGAAGGGGGGGAGAAGCTTCAGTCTCACAGGCAAAGAACAGCACAGCCCCTCCCTCTGTGCCACAACCTGGGCTCCTCTGCTGTCCTGCCCTGCCAGGGAAAGTAGCTCCCCCCCCCCCCCACTGCTGAGGAGTTGCTCCCCTTTTTGCCCCCCCCCCCCTCCACCACAGGGAATTCCACAGCTCCTGGGGGTGTCAACTTTGCTCCTAAACAGACAAAGAGCACAATGGCTTGTGTGTCATTTGTTCCATTTTGGGTGATGAGCTCAGGATCGCCCGCTGGGAGGAAGCCAGCCAGCCCCCCCACCCCACCCCGAGGCACATCACCTGCCCGCTCCCCTCTCCCCTCCTCGCACACGTAAGGATCTCGGTGCAGCTCCAGGCAATCTCCGCTCGCTCTGTTCTGTGCTCCCTGCCAGTCGCAGGCAACCCGACTGGAGCCCCACGGGTCAGGCAGCTCCAACTGACTCCAGGGGCGCAGGCGGCCAACCTGCGCTCTCCGTCCAGCCTTGTCCGAGCAATGTCTCTGGTGGCCCAGAAAGGTGAGCGGGAGTCCAGCCGCAAACTGGCTCTCGAGCCCAGGCGCCGGTTCCTCAGGGTGCTCTCGGGGGAGCCTTGTGGAAGAGATAGATGGGCCGCTGGAATCCTGTGGGGAGAACCCAGACAAGCAGTCCGTCAGAAGGCTCTGCTCCAGCACTAGGCGGGGGAAGGAGTTCTGCACTCCATGGGCCAAGGGACTGACGCTTCAGAAGATCAACACAGGAGCCTCGCACCAACCAGAGGCTTCCATCTCGGGAGAGGAGCGTCCCCTGCCTTCCACGCAGCATGTCTGATCCTAACTACCCATAAGAACATGCTGCAAACTACCCATAAAAGCAGCATTTCTCTCCTGCAATCGTACAAAAACGGGTTCTAAGAACAAGACAGACAAAACACCTCTTCGGAGCACAGGGATATAAAAGGGTTCCTTCGAACAGCCTGGCCAGGGCTCTGAGGACCCCAGGTGGGTTTAGGCTTCTGACTCCAGAATAGAGTGGCCCTCTGTCCCCTCCTCTTTGATCCAGGGGCTGCTTCTCTCCCAGTCACAGCTGAGGGCCTTCCCTGGCTGGGGAGGCATGCTTACTGGTCCCCATTTTACCCAGTCCCAACTTTGCTCCTTTCTCTGGGTTCTAGTTCACCTCATCCTCATCCAGCCAGACCATCACAGCGTTCCAGCTGACCCAGGCAACCCCATTGAGTCAGATCTCAGAAGCTCTATAGGGCTGGCCGTGGTCAGAGCGTGGATGGGAGACCGTCGACAAAGGGCCAGGGCTTCTATGCAGCGGCAGGCCACGCCAAGCCACCTCTGAGCATCTCCTGCCTTGAAAACCCACCATGGTCGGCTGCAACTCAGTGGCCCTCGGCACACGCACAGCCTGGCTACGAATTATTGGTGGGTCGACCTTTATCACTCCAACCCTGCCCATCCACAGTCTGCAAACAGAGGCAGGAAACCTGTCCGGCCCCACTCACCTTTGGAGGTGTGCCTGGGCGTGGCCACCAATTCGTAGCTGGAAAAACCTACTTCAGGTGAAGTCAGGTATGAGGGGAACTGGTCAGGCTTCAGCTTGATGCGGTGGAAGTGCCTGCAGGTGGTTTCCTGGGGGGAGGAGGAGGGGAAGGAATAAGACGTCTGGTGGGCTGCAACTCTGACCTTCGCCTAGAGGGCAAGGTCGAAGACTCCCACCACCCTAGTTGGACACTCTCACCAGTGAGCTAAAACAAGGGCGGACGAGAGAGTCAGAGCCTGCTTCGCACCACACTCCTGGGACCAGCCAGAAACAGCACCGAGAGCTCTGCGCCCCACCCCCCAAGAAGCTGGCTCCGCCTCAAAGGCGGCTCTTCTTCGCAGGCTCAGGATCCCGGGGGGATGAGAGCAGCCGCCCGCCACTCACCGTCAGGTTCTTCCTCTTGCCGTAGGAAGCCCACGCTTGGGGCTCCAGCAGCAGGAGGCCACCAGGCCGCAGGTGGCGGTAGAGGCGCTTGAAGAGGCGCTTGAGCCCCTCGTCCCCCCAGTTGAGGTGCACCCACTTGGTGAGGCTGAGGCAGAGGATCACGTCGTACTCCGGCTTCTGGGCCTCCAGCAGTTCGTCGCGCTCCAGGACGTAGTTGCCCTGCGGAGAGAAGCAGGCCGTGTTGGCCAGGAGGGGCGGGAAGGGTCCCCAGGCACCTGCGAGGGCTTCCTCCTCTCCCTTCCCTTTCTCAAGACTCCGCTTCAGCATCCCGAGCAAGCCGGAAGCAGACTCGGCAACTGCACCCAAGGCCAGGCTGACCCCCTCGCCCCAGAAGAAAGCAGAGCAGCTGGGAAGATTCCGGCACCCAAGGCCGAGAGGGTGGGGGTGGGGGGAGGAGGCCAGCACAGCTGAAACTTCCCCTCCAGGCTTCATCACCAGCTCGGCCCTTCTCATCCTCCTCCTGGGTAGGTCTGAGCCCCGCAGTGCCCCGAGAGTCCACCTGTCCCAGGCAGAGAAGGGGGCAGAGCCAGGAAACGCCCTGGCAGCTGCTGCTCTTGGTCCCCCCTGGAAAAGGAAGGAGGGAGACGGCACACCTTGGTGGCAGCTGCCCACACTGCCGCAGGCCCAGAGCTGCGTCTGGCGCATAGGAAGCCACAGTGTTCTGCAAAGGGCAAAAGCTCACTTTGGTTCCCCTTTTCCATGCACGAGGAGGAGCAGTGCACGCAGGGGCTCTTTCTGAGTCCACTCTCTTAAGTCAAGATGGTGGCTGTGGGGGCGGGGAAGGCTTCTGCCTGGAGGTGCTCACCCTGCTCTTGCGCTCAGAGCCTCTGCCAGGAGTTGCCAAGCGCAGAGGCAAAGAACAGCCCCTCCCTCTGTGCCACAACCTGGGCTCCTCTGCTGCCTGAGACATCTGCCCTGCCCTGCACCACACTCCCCCACATAGCCAGCCCAAAGGCCACTGCCCACCTCTCCCACACCTCTCCTCCACCCTTCCGGCTTTAATCCAGCTCCAGGAACACTCCCCTCTCCCACTTTCTCCCCTCCCTGCCCCCCTAGCCAAAGAGCAATAGGTCAACTGCGCAGGCTTCTCCCCCCCACAGCCATGCTCACTCTCCAAGGCCGTTTTAAAGGGAGGTGGGGGAGGCAGATGGGATGCTGGCAGCCAGGCCTGTCCTGAGCTGTCCGGACTTGGAAGCCCCCCCTCCCCCCCTGCACCTGGCTGACTGTGCAAGAACCACCCCCCCACACACACACTGCAATACCACACAGAGGCTCAGATGACCACAGCTTATTCCTCAATCCTCCATGCCTCCTGCCCGCCCTCAGCAAGCAAAGGGCTGCTAAGCCGGGAGGGGCCCAGCCTCCATGGGTCAGTAGGGCAGGTGTGCCACTGGAAAGCAGAAGGGGGCTGGAAGAGGACCGGCTTCCCCAGGCCACAGCCCTGCAGGGTCTCGTCTGCCTTGGCCCCAAACGGCAGCCATCTTGGTACAAGCGCCTCCATCCTCACAGCCAGAGTCAGAAAATGCTGGCCCCTCCCTGAAAATGTTTCTGCTTCCTGCAAGACTGCCTGGGACCCATCTGCTCAGATGAGCTGCCAAACCCCGCCCCCCTCCCGGTCCCAGCCTATCCCAGGAAATCAGGCAGCCGCTCCCCTGGGATGGGCCATCAGTGCAGTCCAGGGGACCCAATCAGCCGACCTCCAGGCCAACAGCAGCATCTTGGAGGAAACTAATGGGGGGGGGGGGGCAGGAACTGTGGAGAGCCAAAGCTCTCTTTGCCAGAGAGGGACTTTTGACTCTCAAAAGCTGGTACCCAGAAAACCTCATTGGTCGCCAGTGGACTGGAATCTCGCCAATCAGAAAGGATCCTGGTGGGCCATTTGCTAGAAGACAACCTTGGCAAGACACAGGAAGGTGTTAACTCATCCACTCTGAGTCCCCCACCCCCCAAGGGCCTGGAGATAAAGCAGCTGCTGAGGCCCCCTCCATCTCGAGCACACTTGAAGGTGACTGTCACAGATCCTGAGCAAGAACACTGAGAAATCCAGGCTTATTCCGAAGAGACCATGGGCCTAAAAGTGGAATGGGAAAGGAGGCCTAACCTCCCTCAGTGGCACAAATTCACAACCAGTAGGAAATAGGCTATAAGGCATAAGAAAGACTCCTGCTGCAACTCCGTCCTACCCTGCTAAATCAGTGTTCACAGCAACAAGCCCAGTGGATTTTGACCCCTCTGAAGAAGGCAACGCTGCTGCAGAATCAGAGCTGGAAGGGACCTCTAGGGTCATCTAGTCCAACCCCCTGCACAATGCAGGAAACTCACAAACACCTCCCCCTAAATTCACAGGATCAGCATTGCTGTCAGATGGCCATCTAGCCTCTGTTTAAAAACCTCCAAAGAAGGAGAGCCCACCACCTCACGAGGAGGAAGCCTGTTCCACAGAGAAACCGCTCTAACAGTCAGGAAGTTCTTCCTAATGTTGAGCCATAAGCTCTTCTGATTTAATTTCGACCCACTGTATCATAGAATCCTAGAGTTGGAAGGGACCTCCAGGGCCATCTAGTCCAACCCCCTGCACCATGCAGGAAACTCACAAACACCTCCCCCTAAATTCACAGGATCTTCATTGCTGTCAGATGGCCATCTAGCCTCTGTTTAAAAACCTCCAAGGAAGGAGAGCCCACCATCTCCCAAGGAGGAAGCCTGTTCCACTGAGGAACCGCTCTAACGATCAGGAAGTTCTCCCTCATAGAATCACAGAGCTGGAAGGGACCTCCAGGGCCATCTAGTCCAACCCCATGCACAATGCAAGAAACTCAGACACCTCCCCCTAAATTCACAGGATCTTCATTGCTGTCAGATGGCCATCTAGCCTCTGTTTAAAAACCTCCAAGGAAGGAGAGCCCACCACCTCCCAAGGAGGAAGCCTGTTCCATTGAGGAATTGCTCTAACTTTCAGGAAGTCCTTCCTAATGTTGAGCCAGAAACTCTTTTGATTTAATATCAACCCATTGGTTCTGGTCCTACCTTCTGGGGCCCAGAAAACAATCCCACCCCATCCTCTCTAGGACAGCCCTTCAAGGACTTGAAGATGGTGATCAAGAAGCAGGCCTTCTTCTCTTTCTTCCTTACCTTGACGAAGATTACATTGTTGGGAAAGATGGCGGCATCCGCCCCCTCCTGAGGCACCCTGGGGGCAGCAATGGGGCCTCGGCTGGCCATGAGGGACGCAGGGAAGGTCTTCTTGGCCAGGCCAGTGCCCTCGCCCTTGGCACCACCAGCCTGCTGCTGCACCTGGATCTCCTCCGAAAGGTAGTGCCGGATGTTCTGGCGCGCTGAGTGGATGAGGGCCCCATCAATGTCCACGCCCACCATCCTGCGGGGAGCCCACTTCTTGGCCACGCTCAAAGTGAGGTGCCCCACGTTGCAACCCACGTCCAGCACCTCTTTCCCCTGGAACCATTCCGGCCTCATCACCCGCAGCCGGGAGTCCTCGCAGTCCGGGTTGCGGTAACCGTAGTACTTGCAATAGTTGCCGTACTGGAACTTGTGCTGTGCCTGCCGCCGAGGCTGCTGAGCAGAAGGGGGCGGCTGGTGCCGGCACCTGGGCGCGCTCCGTCCCCTGTCTGGACTGCTTCGGTAAGGTGCTTCGCTCGACGCCCCCGGGTGCCTCGCTCCTGCGGCCCCCTCCGACTTGCTACAAGTCCTGCGCCTCTTGCGGTGGTGGTGATGGTGGCGGCTGCCGCTGCCACCCGTGGAAGAGGCCACGGAAGCACAAGAGGGGGTGATGCCGCCAGAGGCCACCTGGCCCCGCTGCCCCTCCCCGCTCCCCGGCAGCAAGGGGGACACCACCTCGTCCCGGCAGTTGATGGCTGTGTTCAGTTCGTAAGGCTGCGGGGTGGCCCCGTTGCACGCCTTCTGGCACGACTTGCAGGAGGGGGCCGCCTTGCCCGCCTCGGCGTTGCTGGCGGCCCGCTGTGCCCCGCGGTGGCGGTGCCGCTTGCGCCCAGCTTTGGCGGGGGAGGCCAGCACCTGGGGGTCCTCTTGGGCGTTGTTGAGGCTCAAGGGGTCGGTGATGTCCTTGGGGATGAGGATCTCCACGGGGTCGCGGCCCTTGGCCGGCAGGGGCGACGACTTGGGGGTCTCGGCGTTGAGGGCCTGGTTGACCTCCTCGTCCAGGAGGCTGTTGAGGTTGAGGGGGTCGAAGATGTTGCCCCCCAGCAGGAACTCGGAGGGGAGGACCGGGTCGCACTCGGAGTTGATGCGGCGGCGGCGCTTGAAGGCCGGGTGCTTGAAGCCGCCTACGTTGCAGCTGTTGCGCCTCTTGCCGCCGCCGGGGGGCTTCTGGTGGGGCTGGAAGCCGTTGCGGGGCCGCTGGAGCTCGGCCACGCTGTCCTCCGCCTCCTCCGGCGGGGCTCCGCTGCACTGCTCCGGGGCGGCCGCCTGGTGCTGCTGCGCGCCGGGGCCCTCCCCGCCGCCGCCTCCTTCCGACGGCGCGTCCCCCAGACGGAGCCTGACCGGCAGGACCTCCTCTGCGCTGGCCCCGCCTCCTCCTCCTCTGGGCGGGGGCTTGAGGGGCGGCGGCGGGGCCGGGACGAGGAAGGTCTCCTTGTCGGTGGCCATCTCCAGCATGCCTCGCGCGCCCGGGGGCTCCGCCGCTCGCCTCACACCCGAGCTCCCGCCTCCCTCCACCCCTTCCCGGCCCCTTCTCACGCCTGCGCCGTCGGGCTCCTTCGCTCTGCGCAGGCTCGGCACTTCCCGGCGCGCAGCCGCAGAACTCGCCTCTCCCTCAGGTTCCGACGCCCATGCGCAGAAACGCTTCTCTAAACCGTCGACAGCGCCTCCGCCCCTAGCGCATGCGCGAGTCCAGCTACTGCCAGATCAACAACGCTTCGCGCCTCCTGCCTTCCCGCGATGGCACGCTTCCCCCTCGACTGGGACTTATATACGCGGTGGGCGGGACCTGAAAAAGACGCGCCTCCACCCCTCAGAAGGAGCCAATCCGATTTCAGAGTTATGGC
Source organism: Heteronotia binoei (assembly GCF_032191835.1). Lineage (NCBI taxonomy): Eukaryota > Metazoa > Chordata > Lepidosauria > Squamata > Gekkonidae > Heteronotia > Heteronotia binoei. The sequence goes on along the minus strand of NC_083237.1, from coordinate 1,454,463 downwards.
CACCCGCGTGGAATGAAAACCAATCACGGTCTTTTCTACAGAGAGCTCTAGAAGCCACCTCCCCCTCTCCTCCTCCCGCCTCCTCCTTTCCATTTTAGCCAATAGATGAACATATTTAGAGCGACGGCAGCCAATCCAATCTCACTAATTTTCTCAAATGGGCGGGTGAGGGACCTCGTCTTCTCAGGGTAGTCTGTCAAGCGCCTGCAGCAGTGTAGTTCGGACGTCGAAATAACACAAAACACACGAAACGGGCACTATTTGCCTACCCAAATCTATTAATAAGAAGTTTTCGTAATAGGCCAGAAGCTGAAAGCCGTGGGGAAAAATATGTTTCGAAAAGACATTTTCTGCTTTTTTCCAGGCATTGATTTAGACTCCTCAAAGAACTCCAGAGAGAGGAAAAACCGTTGAGTGTTTGAAAGGGTTATAGAGACCGTTTATTAACGTGTACAGACTGGCGGGAGAGATTATAGGAAACCGCTGCATCCCCGCTTTGGTATATATGAAAATAAACACATTTAATTTTAAAAAGCCTTTCAATATACACAGTTGTCAGCGATCACGTGATGCCAAATCTCTCTCGCAACTGGCTTGTGCAAAGGCCACTGGGATTCGTAGTTTTAAAGTGCGCAATGGCTGAACTTTGCGCCTGCGCTGCAGAATTTTAGCAAGACTAGAAGAGCTCAAGCACGCATGCGTATTATATGTGTAAACAAAGCCTTGAAGGGGAGGGGGGCGGAATAAAACTACATAGTCTTAAAGTACATGGGATTTAGAGAACATCTCGGCCTTGTTCCCAAAAGCGGCGGACTCACTAGACAAAATTACTCTGCTATCTGTCTTACAAGCGACTAACTACTTTTCAAATGGCTCTGAGCATGTGCAGAGTCCAAACACTAATAGGAAGGGTGTGGACCTTCCAGCAAAGGATACCATAGCGTCCCTTGAGAAGCCCTTGCAGGTAATAACATGGCCCTTCACAGTAGCGATATTTAGCATATTTCAAAGTGTTTCAAAAGGTTTCATGGACTTTATCTTGTAATCCTCAGAAATGAGGCAGGGCAGTGTCCTTATATATCAGGTGGGAATCTGGGCCTGGAAGACCTTTCATGGGATAAGCTGGTATTGTGGAGAGGCCCGGAGAGAAAACTGCAGCTGCCCATGTTTCAAGTCTTGCCTCCCCCACAAACTCACTCAGCTGCACTCTTCAAGCCTCCATTAGCAACGTGGAGACCAACATCCTGGCAAACTATGGTGTTGCCAAAGGAGGTAATGCTCCTGAAGCCCTCTGAATACTGAACACACTTTTCAACAAGTGTTATTTCATGGATGAGAACAGACAGACCTCCTAAACTCACCTCTCCAGAACTGCCCCCCCCCCCCAGCTATCACACCTTGCTCTGCTTTGTCTTTTGCACACAGTGTTTAACTGCAATTTATAAGCTCCCCCTTACAATCTTTAATGAGCAAAGCAGCAGGTACTGCACTGTGAGGTTGCTAGGGATTCCCGCACACACAGGCATGAATGCAGGAAATCTGCTGCCATCCTCCCCTATCCGAGGTCCTTGAACTTTGGGCATCTCCTATGGGTCAGTGCTGGTGGTCTTCTACTAGTCTGGAGTAAACTTAGCCAAGTGACCAAGGCAGAACTGGCAGTCAGTCCTGCGTGGCTCTGTGTGCAGGGCCCTAACACAGTTTAAGGCTTCTCTCCCCACTGATGGCGCCTGGATTTTTAGCTGCTTCTCTTCTGTTCTTATGTGACAGAGTGTTGGACTGGATGGGCCACTGGCCTGACCCAACATGGCTTCTCTTCTGTTCTTATGTGACAGAGTGTTGGATTGGATGGGCCATTGCCCTGATCCAACATGGCTTCTCTTCTGTTCTTATGTGACCCAGAGTGTTGGACTGGATGGGCCATTGGCCTGATCCAACATGGCTTCTCTTCTGTTCTTATGTGACAGAGTGTTGGACTGGATGGGCCATTGGCCTGATCCAACATGGCTTCTCTTCTGTTCTTATGTGACACAGAGTGTTGGATTGGATAGGCCACTGGCCTGACCCAACATGGCTTCTCTTCTGTTCTTATGTGACAGAGTGTTGGACTGGATGGGCCATTGGCCTGATCCAACATGACTTCTCTTATGTTCTTAGGTGACACAGAGTGTTGGACTGGATGGGCCACTGGCCTGATCCAACAGGGCTTCTCTTATGTTCTTATGTGACAGAGTGTTGGATTGGATGGGCCACTGGCCTGACCCAACATGGATTCTCTTATGTTATTAATTTATTTACTTAATTTATTTTTTATTTATTTATATCTTCTATTTCTAGCCCTCCCTCCCCACAAGTGGGCTCCTGGGAGGCCTTTCCCCCCAGTGGAGGCCCAAAGCAGTATATTTCAGGGGTGGCCAACGGTAGTTCTCCAGATGTTTTTTGCCTACAACTCCCATCAGCCCCAGCCAGCATGGCCAATAGCTGGGGCTGAAGGGAGTTGCAGGCAAAAACATCTGGAGAGCTACCATTGGCCACCCCTGGATTTCATTCTTCTCTCTTCCGTTTTATCCTTACGACAGCTCCATGAGGGAGGCTGGGCTGAGAGGATGTGACTGTCCAGAGGCACCCAGTGAGCTTTCATGGGAGAGTGGGCATTTGAATCTGGGCCTCTGACTCTAACCATGATACCACACTGGCTGTCAGAGAATGACCACGGCGGCCATGCATTCCAGCAAACATTCGCAGAAACACACAAAAGACAAAAAGAGGGCTAGAATTTTTTTTTCAAGGATAAGATTGGTATGCATAAGAACATTAGAAAATAAGAGAAGCCGGCCTCATCCACTCCAACATTCTGTGTCACAAAGTGACCAACCGCCCCCCCCCCCCCCCAAAAAAAAACCCCAGGTGCCATCAGGAGGTCCACCAGTGGGGCCAGGACACCAGAAGCCCTCCCATTGTTGCCCCCCACCAAGCGCCAAGAATACAGAGCATCATTGCCCCAGACAGAGAGTTCCAACAATACGCTGCGACTCATAGCCACTGATGGACCTCTGCTCCAGATGCTTATCTAACTCTAACCCTCTTGAAGCTGTCTATGCTTGCAGCAGCCGCCACCACCTCCTGTGGTGTGGTGTGGCGTGAATTTCATGTGTTAGTCACCCTTTGGGTGAAGAAGGGCTTCCTTTTATCCGTTCTAACCCGACTGCTCAGCAATTTCATGGAATGCCCACGAGTTCTTGTATTGTGAGAAAGGGAGAAAAGGACTTCTTTCTCTGCCTTCTCTATCCCTTGCATCATCTTGTCAACCTTTATGCATTATGCTTCGATTCCTGACCTGGAGCGCCATTTTCCTAAGGCAAGAGAGTAATGCACAGAATGGCTTGAATGAGTAAACACTCCCATGTATGCATTCCTGGGATAATAATATCCCCGCCGCCCCCCCCCCCCCGCGGCCTTCTGTTACAGCCCAGAAAATCCTCTGCCCTAAAATTACCTGCACCGAGTAAACAACGGGTGCTCGGTAGAAGGCACCTTGCGCATGCCCAGAGGGTGCGCCTCTGAGAGGGCGGGGCTGAGGCCTGGTCAACGAAGGGAGGCGCCGCGCTCGAGTAAACACCACGGTGGGGCGGGAGCTTCAACCTGGCATCCGAGTGCGCATGTCTGTAGCACGGCTTCGCAGTCCGTCGGAGCCTCCGAGCATGCGCGATATAGACCTGTCCTGTCGTGAGTCATCCGTTCCTCTCTGGGTAGCGGCAATTGGAGAAGGTTGGGGCGCATGCGCAGCTCGACATTCCTCTTCGAGGGCGCTAGTTAGGTGAGGCGCAGAAGGGAGGGGGGGGAGTAGAGGGAGAAAAGGCGCCAAAAGTCCGAGCTGGAAATTGGCGCCCTGCTCTTTAAATCCCCTCTGCTCTTCTGAGGTACTTAAATAGAGCTCCAGTTTGGGTTTAAACAGCCAGGGAGGAAGAAATCTAACCCAGCAGCCTCTTTTTTCCTTAACCTTATAAAACAGGGGTAGCTCTCCAGACGTTTTTTGCCTACAACTCCCATCAGCCCCAGCCATTGGCCATGCTGGCTGGGGCTGATGGGAGTTGTAGGCAAAAAACCCCAAACATCTGGAGCGCTACCATTGGCCACCCCTGTCATAAAAGGTGGCTGAGGAGGCAGCATGCCTCAGTCAAGATCTTGCATTGGTGGCATAATTTGGGACAAAAAACACATTTCGTTTTCAAGCTCCGTGGGCGTGGAAGCCCTCGTGCTGCCAGCCCTGACACGCCCCACAGAGCAGAACAAGACCTGCTTAGGGTTGGCCCCCGCTTGTCCTGTAAAGGGCACTGCCGGGCAGCTTGAAAGAGAACGTCCTTCAGACATTTGGGTTTCCCCAAATACCTGGATGTTAGGAGAACCTGCTCAGCTCCACAAAGCCACCAAGACGGCGGCTGGCAAAGATGGGCGTGCTTCGGGCAGGATCCGGCCAGAACCTCACCTCAGCTTTCAACTCCCGCCATGGATTCCTGAGGCGGAAGAAGCTGTATTCACTCCCACAGTGGGGGGAAAGTCAGATTCCAGACTGCTTTCGGCGTTACTGGATCGTGCCCCTTTTCGTCCAGAGCTTCTCTGGGATCCCTTTATGATTATATTTCCTTCATTTACACCCTGCGTTAAGCACAGAGGCTCGCATTCTTCTATTTCATTTTCCCCTCACAACAACCTTGTGAGAGGCAGTTGAAGCCCAAGGTCCCCTTCCGTGCTTCCATGGTAGAGGACGGGAAAATCAGCCCAAAGCTCCGGTCCCTTTCTTTCCCAGGGCCTTGGCCGTAATGCAACTGGTGGAGCACCTGTGGAGACAAATTTGGCTTCAGTGTGCTTCACTTAGGGTTGGCTTGTGGCCATATTTTAGCAAGAAAAGCACAGTCATACCCTGACAGAATCAGATGAAACCAGCCCAAAGTGGACAGAAGAGATAGTTACATAGCCAGCCATGTTGGTTGGTCTGCCGTAGAACTAGATTTGAGCCCCGGGGCACCTTAAAGGCCAACAAGATGCTGTGTGTGTGTGGGGGGGGGGGGAATCTGCCAAAGGGAGCTTTGACTCTCAAAAGCTTATAGTCCCTAAATTTTGTTGGTCTCTGAAGTGCCACTGGACTTCCGTCTAGCTGTACATAAAAGGTAGATTTCCCCTGCCGCTTAAACACAAGGCGCTAGACCAGGGGTGGCCAAACTTGCTTATGTAAGAGCCACATAGAATAAATGTCATATGTTTGAGAGCCTCGAGACACGATTGTCAGATGTTTGAGAGCAAGCAGGAAGGAAGGCAAATAAACGGAGGAGGAGAGGTGGAAAGAAAGCGATTTTAAACTTAAATGCATTCTCCAAGCAACCAGTTGGCTTAGCTTGGAGAAGTGATTTAAAGAGACAAATGCCTTCTCCAAGCCAGCCCACCAGGTAGTGACTTTGACAGCCCCACAATATGTGTGAAAGAGCCATATGTGGCTCCTGAGCCACAGTTTGGCCACCCCTGCACTAGACTGTGGGGAGGGGGTTCCTGTGTGGATGTGTCAAAGAGGAAAAGCCCCTGTCTCTGGTGGCCACCCACATCACTTCTAAAGTTGGGGGCACATTTGGCAGGGCCGCTGCAGAAAATCTCAGTTTACAGCAAGTTCATATGGGAATATGGGGTCCTTGTTAGAAAGGAATCAGTATGTGGTAGGAAATGCCCTTGCCTATTGGTGTCTGCCTGAGGCAAAGGGATTGAAAGCAGAAATCTTCTGCTCAAAAAGGAGAATCTGAAAGCACTTTTGAGACATTCTTTCACTGGTTTAATTGTTCTGGAATAACTGTCATACTTGCTATTCCATGCTTTTGTGGCTATTCACTCAAGAGGATCTCACAGACTTTGTCTTGGTTAAATTACATAGTTGTGGTAAAACTTAGTTGGTCTTAAAGGTGCACTTTTCTACTGCTTTGTTCTATAGTTGTGGGAGATTAACCCATCTGAAGCAAGGAGAGAGGGAAAATCCAGGGGACTCTCCCTGTCTTCATCTTCACAAGGAGCATTACCATTTTGTTTCTGCAGAAACCCAGTTAAACATGTGCCTTTATTACTTGCTCTCTTTTCTCTCTTCCCTTCTTAATAAAAGAATTTGATTGGAACAAAAATCTCCAAGACATACAGTTCTGTAATGGCAAGACAGAACAATGATGAGGGTAAGATCAGTTTGTACTTTGTTTATTTATTTTAAAGGAAACATGGGGAGGGGCTGTTTCGCACTGGGGCTGCTTATCAATACAGTCCTGCAATGCACAGACCAGAGGCCACACACACAAACACACACACCCTTTAAGGGCATTTCTCAAGGAAACAAGAACGTTTTAGTTAGTTTCCAAAGATTCTAAATGGGCAGTGAAGGAATAGCTGTGCCTGTGTTCCCCTCTTTCTTTTTAAAAAGCGGGCTAGATATGCGATCACCAATGCTGGGGAGAGGCAGACCATATTTTTCAGTCTAGTTCTTGCTCTCCCAAGGCTGTAACTGAAAAATCCTTAATTCTGCTTCTTTCAAAAACAGGAGTGTGAAACTGACAAGAATAACTTACAGTGCTGTTGGGCAGAGACAGCCCACATCCTTCAGACAGAAATAAATTCTTATATTTTTCAAGCATTAATACAAATAATTTCAAAAAGTTTTTTCTGCAAGATAACTTCCTGATAAATAAATGTGGTGCCTTCCATTCCTGGTGAAATGTTACTTAATGTTACCTTAGCCCAGGGGTGGCCAAACTTGCTTAACATAAGAGCTGCTTAGAATAAATGTCAGATGTTTGAGAGCATGAAGGAAGGTGAATAGATGGGGAGGGAGGAAGAAGAGAGAGGTGGAAAGAAAGCAACTTTAAATGCAATATCCAAGCCCTCCAGCTGGCTTGGCTTGGAAAAGCGATTTAGACAAATGCCTTCTCCAATGGGACAGTAGGGGCTTTGAGAGCCAGACAAGATGTGGCTCCTAAGCCACATTTTGGCCAACCCTGCCTTAGCCACTTACAAATGCGTTGTTTGGCCCAGCTTTGATGCTACTGGGAAGTGGGGTTTTCTCACTTTCCTACAAAATCATGGTGTGTACCACCTTGGGTTGCCAACCTCCCCCAGAATTACAACTGATCTCCAGGCTACATAGTTTGGTTCCTCTGGAGGAAATGGCTGCTGCATGATGCAGGGATTAAGAGCAGTGGAATCTAGTCTGGAGACCCCACTCCTGTACATGAGGCCTGCTGGGTGACCTTGGGCTCAGTAGCCTCACCTACCTCACCTATTCTTGGTGCTTGGGTGTGGGAGGGCTTCTAGTGTCCTGGCCCCACTGGTGGACCTCCTGATGGCACCTGGTTTTTGGCCACTGTGTGACACAGATTGTTGGGCTGGGTGGACCATTGGCCTGAACCAACATGGCTTTATTTACATTTTTAAAATGTTCCTAAATATTACTATATACCATTAGAGGGGGCTAGCTGCCTTACTGTGCTATTCTAAGCAAAGCTATATACTTCTAATTCAATTGAAAGATAGATTCAGGAGGGTAGCTGTGCTGGTCTGCAGCATCAGAAGAAAGATTGAGTCCAGTGGCTCCTTTAAGATCAATGGAGATTTACTCTGGACTCAGGCTTAGAAAGGTGTGGTGCTGCTTAGCTTGGCACTGCTAGTCTGTTGTGGTAAAAGCAGGACTAATGTTTGTAGCACTCTTTTTAACTAGCGTATTCGCTAACGAGTGAATTATGTTTTCCATTATTTCAGAACTCCGGAAAGTGTCAAAGAAGTTCTTTGCTCCTCCATTAATCAAACCCAGCACTGCCTTTTCTGAAGGAGAGCTAGACCTTCCTAGGAAACAAGAAGATGGCCAAGCAAATCCTGTTCCTCTGAACCTCTCTGCAGGCGATGGAGCTGCGGCCAAACCCGTGAAAGCACATTATCCAAAGGTCAACACGGAAGATCAAGATAAGCAGAAGAGGAGCACTAAAGTAGAAATGACAGCGAAGCACAAGAAGGATCGAGACATTACCAAGAATGTAATTGGAAAGGTATATTTGGCCCCTTGAGTTTGCAGTGGCAATGGAGAATTGCATGGGGACAGCATGGAGCCTTAGCATGGGGTGATTCCCTGTTCTTTCCCCTTGCACCCTTTGTCCCCCCCCCCTCCCTCTCCTTATGCCTCTATCAGACTTTTGTGTGTTTTTTTTAGACCAGTAGTTTGTATATTTCTGCAATGTTGTAACGCTAGTGATACAGTGATGCTGCCTGTAATAAAAAAGCCTGGGAGGGGGAGCAATTGAACAACAGTACTCAGAAGAACCACTGCAGTTTGGGAGACGAGATGGAGGAGGTGGTCCTCTTGGAAGCCCAGTTCATCTTGGAAGTCACTGTCAAAGGGGACAGGGCGGGAGCTACGTAGTTGTAGTTTCTCACTGCTGAGGGAAATCTCCAGTGGCCTGTTAGAAGCTTTGCTGCTCTAAAACTTCCCCTGCTTTCTAAAAAAAATTAGTGGGCTCCAGAAAAGCTGTTGGCAGGTGCCATGGTGCCCATGGGCACCACGTTAGGGGCCTCTGAGCTAGAGGTTTACTTTTCTAAAATATGAAAGCTGGAATTTAGAGGAGCTCGTAAGTAAATTGCTATCATGATCTAGCTATTTCTTGAGGGGTAGGGACAAACCCCCCCCTCCCTGGCAGCATGGGAGGGGAAATGGCCTCACTTTCCTTGAGAAACAGTCAAACTTAAAAGTCCTCAAAATGCGGAGTTCTCATTGTCCTCCCTCTCTGAGATATTTTGTACAATGTTGTGTGTTTCTTTAAACGTTATTAAACATGGACATTATTTGTGCACATCTTACATCTGACGTTCAATAGGGCCTCTTTGGTGGATATTAAATTACAGTCATGAAAAACAAGAGCATCGCCCAGGCATGAATGAACTTAACTAGTGTGTGGAAATCACTGGAGGCTATGAGAGTTTGGTGCCATGGGAAACAATTAGATAAGACTCCTACTGGAGGAAAGGATGAGTCCTTGCACTGAAAGAGCCCTATTACGCAGTCCTTATTTTTCAGCTGTGTATTTATGTGAGCAAGAGGTGCTGGCTTGGGGTCTGTATTTACTGTCCAGTCTAGTTGATGCAGGTTTTTTGTAACTACTCTGTTTGCTCATCTTTTGGCAGGAAGACGATTGCCTCAGCGACTCAGTATTTGAAGAGATTGTTGAGAGTGTACTTAAGAAGTCTTTGGAGGAGTGCATGGGTATGCTGACAGAGAGATCTTGAGAATGGGCGAGAGTACTTCTTGAGAAAAGAAGTCCCTCACTCACGCAGTAATTCAGTTGTGGAATTCGCTATCACAAAAATGGCCTCTTTAGATGGCTTTGACAGGAGATTAATGCATCGATAGGTGAAGTCTGTCCATGGCTGTTAGCCCTGGTGGCTAAATGGAATTGCCACGATCGTAGACATTAAGAACAAAAGAGCAGCACTGCTGGATCAGACCAGTGGCTCATCTGGCCCAGTAGGGTTTTGTGCCTTGCTGATGGGATTTCTGTGGACCTCTGGTGGGCCATGGTATGAAAAATGAGTAGGTGGATCATTGTTCTGATCTAGCATAGCTGTTTTAGGTTCTTAGAAGAGTGATAAAGAAGCTGCAGTGTAACTAGGGATGGGCACAAACTGGAATATGTGGTTTGTGGCCAAACCACAAACTGAATCAAACCAGGAGGTTTGTTCCTGAACCGCGTTGTGGCCCCGCAAATCCCATTGACCTCACTTTCTTTAAATGGGGTTTGCAGAAAGCCCTCAAAAAACAACTAAGCAGGTTTTTGCAGGGAATAGAAAGCAGGTATTTAAAGGGAGTCTTAAAAAGTTCATGGACATTTGTCAGGCTTGCTCAATTGCCCAGGAGCTACAGAGCAAAGCCTGTACTTTCTCCATTGGCTGAGGCTCCTCCCTTGGGGGGGAGGGGGAGAGCTTGCTTTGTCAGGCTCTCTCAATCACACAGCAGAACTACTGAGCCAAGCCTTTCTTCCTTCTATTGACTGAGATTCCTCCACCTCCTGGTCACCTGGAGAGGGAGGTAAAGAGCCAGAGCTTCCTTTGCTCAGTTCCCTTGATCCTATGAGAGAGATACCAAGAAAGCACCTTTTAAAAAAGCACCTCTGTGTCCTTTATAAAGTTCGTATCTTCATTTTCTGGCATTGCATTTTATAACACACGTGGCCCGGCTGAACAAGGTCTCATTTATGTCAGATCCAGCCCTCATAACAACTGAGTTCAACACCCCAGTTTTAAGGCATAGATAGCAGAGCTGCTTAAAGACAGTTACTTTTTTATTTCCAGAAGACCTAAAGAAGATAGCTCCTTCAGCTGAGGAACAAGGTCTGGGAAGGTAAGTTTCTCAAACCTGTTTGTATGTGGTGGGTCTTGTGATAACATACTGAAGGCAGGGGCATTCTGCACATTCTCAGAGGCACTCTCCAGCCAGGGAAGTTACTCATTGCTGTAGTATACAAACACCATTGGTGGGTAGAGATTTTCTACGTAGGACCTGATTGAAAACCAAAGTGATACAAATAAACAAGCCTTAAGAGGAATCAGGCCAATCAGTCTGACTTCAATACCGGGAATATTGGTAGAAACCATTATCAAAGAGAATTAGTAGGCACATTGATGAACACGAGTTATTGAGGAAGACTCAGCATGGGTTCTGTAAGGGAAGATCTTACCTTACTAACCTATTAAGAGTTCTTTGAGGGAGTGAACAAACATGACTCCCAGAAAGCTTTTGATAAAGTTCCTCATCAAAGGCTCCTTAGTAAGCTTGAGAGTCATGGAGTAAAAGGACAAGTCCTCTTGTGGATCAAAAACTGGCTAATTAAGAGGAAGCAGGGAGTGAGTATAAATGGACAGTCTTTGCTGTGGAAGATGGTAAGCAGTGGGGTGCCGCAGGGCTCAGTACTGGGTCCCATGCTTTTTAACTTGTTCATTAATGATTTGGAGTTGGGAGTAAGCAGTGAAGTGGCTAAGTTTGCAGATGACATTAAATTGGGTGGTGAAAACCAGAGAGGATTATGAGGTACTTCAGAGGGATCTGTTGAGGCTGGGTGAGTGGGCGTCAACGTGGCAGATGAGGTTCAGTGTGGCCATGTGAAAAGTAATGCACATTGGGACCAAAAAGCATAGCTATAAATACAAGTTGATGGGGTGTGAACTGGCAGAGACTGACCAAGAGAGAGATCTTGGGGTCGTGGTAGATAACTCACTGAAAATGTCAAGACAGTCTGCAACTGCAATAAAAAAGGCCAACACCATGCTGGGAATTATCAGGAAGGGAATTGAAAACAAATTAGCCGGTATCATAATGCCCCTGTATAAATGGATGGTGCAGCCTCATTTGGAATACTGTGTACAATTCTGGTCACTGCACCTCGAAAAAGATATTATAGCATTGGGAAAAGTGCAGAAAAGGGCAACTAGAATAATTAAAGGGTTGGAACACTTTCCCTATGAAGAAAGGTTAAAACGCTTGGGGCTCTTTAACTTGGGGAAACGATGACTGCGGGGTGACGTGATAGAGGTTTACAAGATTATGGATGGGATAGAGAAGGTAGAGAACGAAGTCCTTTTCTCTCGTGGGCATTCAATGAAATTGCTGAGCAGTTGGGTTTGAACTGATAAAAGGAAGTATATCTTCACCCAAAGGGTGATTAACATGTGGAATTCAGTGCCACAGGAGGTGGCGGCTGCAAGCATAGCCAGCTTCAAGAGGGGAATGGATAAGCATATGGAGCAGAGTTCCATCAGTGGCTATTAGCCACAGCTTATTGTTGGAACTGTCTGTCTGGGGCAGTGATGCTCTGTATTCTTGGTGCTGGGGGGGGGCACAACAGTGGGAGGGCTTCTAGTGCCCTGGCCCCACTGATGGACCTCTTGATGGCACTTGGGGTTTTTTGCCACTTGTGACACAGAGTGTTAGACTGGATGGGCTATTGGCCTGATCCAACATGACTTCTCTTATGTTCTTATGTAAACTGGTCTTAAGTTATGGTTGACATATGTTTTGTTGATCTTTCCAGTGTGTTATGCTTCCATCTTTCACTGGTGCAGTGAACAAAGTCTTGCTGTCTTACTTGGCAGAGATGTGATGATGTTGGCTATATTTGCAATTCTGCTTAAAGAAAACTAATACATTTGTAACTACTCTCCTACCACCCAGAACACCCCACCGAAATTTCCCTGCCATGATGAAGAGAGGACGTGGCAACTCAAAATGAGACACTAGCCACATAACGCCTCACTAGCCCTTTGACTGGCCACACTGGACCAAGCGAGGCTGTCCTGGTGTCTTCCATTTCACAAAGACCTTCTCACTTCAGATCTGAAAGATGTGAACATATGAAGCTGCCTTATACCAAATCAGACTCTTGGTCCATCGAAGTCAGTATTGTCTTCTCAGACTGGCAGCGGCTCTCCAGGGTCTCAAGCTGAGGTTTTTCAGGCCTACTTGCCTGGACCCTTTTTGGAGATGCCAGGGATTGAACCTGGGACCTTCTGCTTCCCAAGCAGATGCTCTACCACTGAGCCACCGTCCATCCCCTAAAGGATGACTCCATAGTGCTGAACATATGAAGCTGCCTTCTACTGAATCAGACCCCCCCCGGGTCCATCAAAATCAGTCTTGTCTATTCAGACTGGCAGCGGCTCTCCAGGGTCTCAAGCTGAGGTTTTTCACACCTATTTGCCTGGACCCTTTTTTGGAGATGCCAGGGATTGAACCTGGGACCTTCTGCTTCCCAAGCAGATGCTCTACCACTGAGCCACCGTCCCTCCCCAAGCAAGGTGGACTGCCACAGGACGTTGTGATGTCCATGCCTGGCCAAACCACTAGTGTGGAAGTAGGCTGAAACTCCCAGACCTTTGCATGGAGCACTTGCTCTTGTGCGACGCTCTTTCTGACACCCTGTTCACTTGTCTGCTTAGAACGTTTCTAGGCTGTCTTTCCAGGAGACTTGCTCTTGCTGGCTTAGAAGTGAAACACAGTGAAAACACCACGCAGATTAAGAAATAGTTAAAAATTAACGAAGTATTAACACAGCATTAAAAAAAAAGACATCATCAAGCCTTGTTCACGGCTCATTTTCACTCAAAACATCAACCAGCACCTTTGATTTTTAGGTCTCAGTGTTATTAAATGTAGTCTGTAATCAACGTGGGGTTTTTAATTTGCACCCCAGTTTAAGTCTTGAGTTGAGAAAGTGCTTTTTTGGGGGCCTTGTGGAAGCAACTTTTGTTGTGAAAATGCCCAGAGACTCCCTCCCCAGCCGCATTACCGGAAAGGAGCCCAGCAGGCTCTGTGTGTGAATGCCCATTTTTGGCCTCTGGGTGGTGCTGCAGTACAGGCTATGCAGATGCCCAGGCTTTATCTTTGCAGGTTGCCAGCAGTTCCCAGGCCTCTGCTCACAGCTGTGTGTGTTGTCAAAGAAAAACTTCTGGGTGGCAGAGGACAGAGTAAAGAAACCGTGAACGAAGAGGAGTGTTCATTATCCCCCCCATCTACCATTTCCCTGCTCTGAACAGACCTGCCTAACCACTTCCCTGCTTGCAGGATTCAAAATGCAGGTCAAAACCCATGTTGAGCCCTGCTGCTCTTGGTGGGAAGAAGAGACCTCCCAGGCAAGTGGAAGGAAGAGGTAGTTGGGAAGAGCTACCTCCCCCTTACTATTTTTTCAAAAATGGCATTGGGGCTCTTTTGCGTGTGTTAGTGCCGTGCATAACAAACATCTCGGGCATCTCAGGCAGACTGCGGGTGCCTGCTGTGTTTCTCTCTCCTGGATTCTGGAGGTCCAAGGGGTTGTAGGATCTCATTCATTTGGGAGAGAAATGGTTGTGTTCTGGGTTTGTTTAGCTAGAAATATAAAGGTAAAGGTAGTCTCCTGTGCAAGCACCAGTCGTTTCCGACTTCGGGGTGACGTCGCATCACAACGTTTTCATAGCAGACTTTTTTACGGGGTGCTCTGCCATTGCCTTCCCCAGTCATCGACACTTCCCCAGCAAACTGGGTACTCATTTCACCGACCTCGGAAGGATGGAAGGCTGAGTTAATTTGAACCCAGCTTCCGCCAGGATTGAACTCCGGTTGTGAGCAGAGAGCATGGACTGCAGTACTGCAGCTTTACCACTCTCTACTATGGGACTCCTTAGCTAGAAATGCAGGAGACTAAATGCAAAGCCCTAGAAGCAAGAGTGGTGATTTAGTTCCACGGTACCTGCAGTGTTCTGTCATTGGGACTCCAGACATGTAGTTCGGTGCTAAAAGCTGGAGGGGAAGGGGAGAAATTATTAGGATTGGGCTTCAGCACTGGAGAAGGGCAAGTTTTACTCTTTTGTCCCTGTCCTCTCCAGGATGTTCCCCAAGCAGAAATTTGCACACATTTGTTTGTGCATGCACACACACACACACAGAGTAGGTTCAAGCTCTGGTAGAGAAAAAGATGAACACCTGTCTTGCGCCTTGTCTTTGTTCCAGCCAAGGGTACGCCCAGACGGGGTATTTCTCAGTTGTGCTCTTGGTGGGAAAGCCCTGATCCAGAAAGGACCTCCTGTGACTAATTTTTTAGGGCCAATTTATACAGTCCATATTCTAGTCACATTAGTACCACATGCCACTTGGCTCCCTTGTTCCTTCTTGAAAACATCCCCCTATTTTTCATATAAATTGCTCTGAGAAGGCCTGTTTTCTCAAGCTGCGGGGGCTGAACTGTGCCTCAGGATTGTGCTTTCCCTGTTTGTCACAGAGGAACTGTGGGAGCCTCTCCACCTATAAAAGAAGCTGTCTCTGAAAAAGCAAGTAGGGATGAAGATGTGATGCTTCTAGAAGCGGAACAGAAGGAATCTCAGCGTGAGAAGAGGAGACGCAGCAAGCTTTCTGTGAAGGACAACGGTGATAAAAGTAAGAACTCCCTGTATAACACTCTCCTTTGGAAAGAATGGGAGCTGTGAAAGAGCTCAACACCAAGGGCTGTGGAAAGAATGTGTCAAGATGAGTAGGAATGAGGGCAAGGGGAAAAGAGAGAAGTGTGGGGGGAGGGCAGCTACGTGGGGCAGAGTGACATCCACATTCTTGCCAAAGTTTGAAAACAAGTTGCTTCTGCTGACTGCTAAACAGTTCCTGGTTTCCTCTTCTAGCCACCAGCTCCAGTGTCGCCACCCCATCACTCGTCGGGTGTTTTTCTAAAGAGGCAATAACACACACAGGACTTGTTTTTCTTTGTCTCCTGGCAGATGAGAACCCAGAAGCAGACAATGGGGGGCGTAAAGAAAACCGGAAAGGAGCGCCCAAGAAAAAAGTTCAGGGCAACACCCAGATCGTTCACCAAGAGGAAAAGCAAAAGGAGGGGGAAGAGGAGGAGGCAGCCGATGAAGGAAGTTGTAGTGAGCCTCCCCATCCCTGCCAAAGGGTTTCGGAGGGGGGGTGGCAGACGAAATGGGTGGTGGTCAAAGACCTTGTTTGTTAGATGAGTCTGGGAGCACCAAAATGCCAAACAGCTGTAGCTTTGCAGATAGTTCCTAGGCACTTGGTGGAGATTAAGATAGTCTTAATTAACTACCAGAGAGAGTGAGAAAGGAAGCTGTTTGGCCTACTTAATTATAAGAGGCATGATATAAAACCTTCCCTTTCTCCTGAGGCTGCTTAAAGGCCCAGCTTTAGCCCACAGTGTGTTGCCACCACCAGTAATGTCGGTCTCTGGCAGCCTGCTCAGGAGCAGAGATTTTAAAACAGTCATGTCTCTTAAGTAACAGAGAATCCCATGTTTCTAAATCCCTGAGTCCCTTGAGAGAGCCAGTTTGGTGTAGGGGTTAAGTGTGTGGATCTTATCTGGGAGAACTGGATTCAATTCCCTGGTCCTCCACATGCACCTGCTGATGTGACCTTGAGTCAGTCACAAGCTCTCACAGAGCTGTTCCTCTCAAGAACAGTTTCTGTCAGAGCTCTCTCAGCTGTGCCTACCTTACAGGGTGCCTGTTGTGGGGAGGGGAAGGGAAAGGAGATTGTAAGCCACTCTGAGGCTCCTTTTGGCAGTGAAGGGCGGGGTTTAAATCCATATCTCTTCAACGCTGAGGAGGCATATAGGTGCACCCACAGCTGTATGGGGCACCTTACTTTGAAAATCTTTCTCGCCCAGCGCAGTCTCCTTGGAGGATAGCCTTCTCTTTTCAGACCTGAAGGTTAGAAGTACCACATCTTTGTGCAGTGGCCCTTATTTATAAGGCCCATCTATGAACCAAAGCATGCATTAGGCTCATCTGGTCACTTCACTGTGCCCTCTCACAGACTGGCTCGTTCCTTCTGTGTCCATTTTGTGGAACAGCTTACTGGAGAAGTCGGAGGGGCCTTTACTAGGGACTGACTAGATTGAAATCCAGTGGGACTTTAGAGACCCAACAAGATTTTCGGGGTGGAAGCTTCCAAGAGTCAAAGCTTCCTTTGTGAGATACGGGATGTCTCGTGTCTGTCAAAGGGTGCTTTTATTCTTGAAAGCTTCTACCCCCAAAATCTTGCTCGTCTCATAGATGCTACTGAAACCGATTCTAGGTGTTCTGCTGTTCTCCTGCAGACCAACAGGGCTACCCTCTGGAAGATTACTGGGTATTGGTGCCCAGGTGGCTCTGTGCAGTTGTGTCGGAGGTCTGAATAGGCCGTTCTATTACGTGTTGTTATCTTGTTCGTTCTATTGTCTTGTCTGCTGGCATTTTGTTAGCTCACTCTGGAGAAAGGTGAGGATACAGAGAGTGTAATAAATGAATACATGAATCCAGGTGGGCAGCAGCCGTGTTGGTCTGAAGCAGTAGAACAAAGTAGGAGTCAAGGAGCACCTTGAAGACCAGCAAGGTTTTGTTCGCTTTCGTATGCATGCATACTTCTTCAGAAGGGGATGGGGTACATGAATGCACATCTTGATTCAGAAGGGTAGAATGGACCATCTCCTAAGACAGAAGACTGCACACACCAGTCACAGACAACGAATGATGGAAAGGGCTGGGACTCAGTGGCAGAACATCTGCTTGGCATGCAGAATGTCCCAGGTTCAACACACGGCATCTTAGCTAGAAGGAACAGGTAGGAAGTCTTGTGAAAGACCTCCGTCTGAGACCCTGGAGAGCCATTGCCAATCTGAGTAGACAGTGCATACTTCAAAGTAGAATTATAGAATCAGAGTTGGAGGGGACCGCCAGTCCAACCCCCTGCACAATGCATGAAATTCACATACACCTCCCCCCTAAATTCACAGGATCGGCATTGCTGTCAGATGGCCATCGAGCCTCTGTTTAAAAACCTCCAAAGAAGGAGAGCCCACCACCTCCCGAAGAATCCTAGAGTTGGAAGGGACCTCCAGGGTCATCTAGTCCAGCCCCCTGCACAAGGCAGGAAACTCACAAACACCTCCCCCTAAATTCACAGGATCTTCATTGCTGTCAGATGGCCATCTAGCCTCTGTTTAAAAACCTCCAAAGAAGGAGAGCCCACCACCTCCCGAGGAAGCCTTTTCCACTGTGGAATCGCTCTAACTTAGGAAGTTCTTCTTAACGTTTTGTCAAAATCTCTTCCGATTTAATTTCAACCTGCTGGTTCTGGTCTGACCTGGGGCCACAGAAAACAGCTCAGCACCAAGTACCAAGGGTTTGATTCGGTGTAAGGCCGCTTCACGTGATGCCTCTTCACACCACACCAAGCACATTCCGTGAAGTTCATGGTGCTCTTTCCTGTTCTCCGCTCAGGTTGGTGTGTGGCCTGGGTCCAGTGCTCCCATCCAGCCTGTGGGAAGTGGAGGTGCCTCAGCAGTGACATAGACCCATCAGCTCTGCCTGAGAATTGGTCCTGCAGCGAGAACCCAGGTAAGGCAGAAGGCCCGGTCTTTTGCCGGGGGAGTGGTGAGGCGCTTGGCAGCTCCTGCTTCCCTCGGCCCAACAAGAGAGGTGTGCTGGTGTTACTTCTGCCTGTTGCATGCCCCAAGGAACCGCTATCTGCCTGGGTGTAAAGGATGTGACTGATAAAAGGAAAGCCAGTTTAAGCGTCAGTGTGAATTTGCATAGCCCGCACCAGGGATCCCCAGCCTTTTTGAGCCTGTGGGCACCTCTGGGATTCTGACACAAGGTGGTGGATACAGCAATGAAATGGCTGCCGCAGGAGGTGGAGCCAAGCGCTGAATGTCAGGCAGTGAGGTTCGGCATAACTTTGTTTATAGTAACTCTTCAGCGTTAGAAGCCCGGTTTGATAAAGGATGCCTTTTAATCTGCATGGCCCATCAGAAGGCCTGCTGGGCTCTAGTCTCACCTGACCCTCCCCACTATCTGGAAACACTTGGTGGGCTCCAGGAAAGGGGCTGGTGGGCACCGTAGTGACCACTGGCACCATGTTGGCACTTGCGAATGATAAAAGTAAGAGGAATTGTTTTCAGTTGCCCCAGATCAGACCAGAACCAGCGGGTTGAAATTAAATCAGAAGAGTTACCGGCTAAACATTAGGAAGACCTTCCTGACAGCTAGAGCAGTTCCTCAGTGGAACAGGCTTCCTCAGGAGGTGGTGGACTCTCCTTCCTTGGAAGTTTTTAAGAAGAGTCTCGATGGCCATCTGATTCTGTGAATTAGGCAGATCATGAGAAGAAGGTCAGGAAGGGTGTGTTTGTGGGGAGAGCTATTTGTGAAGTTTCTGTATTGTGCAGGGAGTTGGACTAGATGACCCTGAAGGTCCCTTCCAGCTCTATGATTCTGTGGTTCTAAATGTCTCCAGAATTGTGACCTATTTTCTTTTAGTCCTTTTCTCTGCCACTCCTTCAAAATAAGGACACAGACTACTTCCTAGGTGCCCACAGCCTCTTGCAAGCACAGAAACAGCTTGTGAAATCCAGTCACCTTGTCACTTCTCTGTTGCAGATCTTCGGTACAACAGCTGCAGCATCCCTGAGGAAACATGGTCAGGGTCTGAAAGTGAAGTGGTCTATGCAGTTTATATCCCCGGGTCAATTGTGTGGGCCAAACAGTATGGATACCCATGGTAGGCACCCCATCCCCAGCTAAATGTATTCATTTTAAAATAGTATGCAATTTCCCTGAATTTGGTCTGGGATCCTAAGGACACTTAGCCCCACTGAAATGAATGAGAGACATTCAAGTGCCAAAGGAGAAAGGCGTGTCAAAAGGACCTGGTGTCAGATTGCAGGAGTATTTTGTTTATTTTTATTTATGTTCTTTATAGTCTGCCTTTCTCACTTGGACTCAAGGTGGCTTATACAGAGTGAGTCAATATGATCGACATTCAATGAACAGTACAAGGGGATTGTAGAACCAATCAGAAATCTAAAAATGGAACATAAGTATTAATATGACACGTTAAGTGATGCAAAAATTACATAGCAGGCTCCTCGTTTCGGCAAGCTAAACACAATAGTCTAGACCACAGTTGCTAATGATTTATCCAAGTAACTTTGTGAATCATTTAGTTCAGTGCAACTCTGTTGCCTGTGCAGAAAAGCCCTCTTGAATAATTCAGTTCAGCATAGCTGGCAGAAAGCCCTTCAAGTGGGAATCTTTCTGACTTCCTCAGGCAGGCCATTCCATAAGGTGGGGGCCACAATGGCAGGGGGGCAAGGAACTGCAGATACCATGCAATCCTAAGGAGAGTTACACTCCTGTAAGTACATTGAGTTCAGAAGGGTGCTCTGCCAAGGATTCTGCTCTAATAGTGTTAGAAGAACATGGCTTTCTGCTAAACTGACAGGTTTTCTGTTTCAGCTGAGAGCACAAAACTGTCCACCCACATGTGTAAATGCTTAACTGAGATCCCCCATAGTGATTTTATTTTCAAAGCTCCCAGTATCTACAACTCCCAGTCCAATGGCTCCCCGCAGTCTGTTCCACCGCTTACCCTCCCTGAGAAACTTAGCCAGAATAGCCAAGCTTATTAGCACCTTTGCCAGTGCAGCAGCTGCAGGCTTTCGATGGAAAACTGGCCAAGAATGGGGCCTCTGGTCCACAGAAAGGGAAACTCCCAGTCCTTTGAATAAGCTATATGCTTCTTTGATGCCTACCATACGTCTTATATTCTTGAAAGAGTTATTTGAAGTAAGGCAATGATGTTTGTTTGTTTGGCACCTTCAGTGTGGTTGGCAGAAACAGAATGCAGGGTAAAAGGTAGAATCTAAAGTTAGATACAAAGAAGGGTTCAGGGCAGGGGAAAGGGGGAGTATGATCCCATCACAGGGATTTAAACTTAGTACCTGGGGCCATGGCACTCAACTTCCCAGTGCCATTTCTACTGTTAGAAATTCCTCCTCCCCTCCCCCCATCTGCTTTAAGCTTTAGTGGGGAAAAAGAAAATCCATATTGTGCAGCTTTTTTGTTTCTTAAAAGGATCAAAAAGGGATGGGCTGTGGCTTACAGTACAATCCTAAAGAGACTTACTCCAGTCTAAGCCCATTAAAATGAATAGGCTCAGACTGGTGTAACTCTCTTTAGGATTGCACTGTTAGTGGTAGATCAGGAATTTTAATGGTAGCTCAGCATGTGGAAGATCCCAGGCCCAATTCCTGGCATCTCCAAGTGAAAGGATCAGGCAGTAGGTGAAGTGAAAAGCCTTTCTCTCTGGAGAGCTGCTGCTAGTCTGATTCAGTATAAGGCAGCGTCATCTGTTGGTGTGCATTATTCTAGGTCTCTTGCTTTGAATGCACCGGCTTGTGCCTTCAGGGAGGGGCCACGGCTCAGTAGTAGAGCATCTGCTTGGCATGCAACGGTCCCAGGTGCAACCCCTGGCATCTTCAATTAAAGAAGACAAAACATTAGGTGATATGAAAGACCTGTACCTGAGAACTTGGAGAGTTCTGAGTAGGTCTGGTTCAGTATAAGGCAGCTTCATGTATTCATGTGACAGTTTTGATCAGGGAAATAACACAAGGAATTAAACAACAGCAACAAAACTTTTCCTATTTTTTGGGACCTGAGCCATATTTATCTCCCTGTTCCACCACTTCATACCTGCTTTCTGCAGCTCAGTGTTACGACAGAAAATCTGATCATGGATTCCTGATATCATATGTGGCTTAACCTTCTCAATCCCTCAGTGAAGAAGGCAGTTTTATGAATAGGTTATGCTCATAAGCTAAAAAGGAGAGCCAGCTTGGTGTAGTGGTTAAGTGCATGGACTTTTATCTGGCAGAACCAGGTTTGATTCCCCACTCCTCCACTTGCAGCTGCTGGAATGGCCTTGGGTTAGCCATGGCTATTGCAGAGGTTGTCCTTGAAAGGGCAGCTGCTGTGAGAGCCCTCTCAGCCCCACCCACCTCACAGGGTGTCTGTTGTGGGGGAAGGAGTTAAAGGAGATTGTAAGCTGCTCTGAGTCTCTGATTCAGAGAGAAGGGCGGGGTATAAATCTGCAATCCTTTTTCTCATAAGCTAAAAGGGCAAAGTTTTACATTTGAAGTTTTTGAATATTAAGAACATAAGAGAAGCCATTTTGGATCAGGCCCATGGCCCATCCAGTCCAACACTCTGTGTCGCGCAATGGCCCCCCCCCAAAAAAACCCAAGTGCCATCAGGAGGTTCACAAGTGGGTCTAGAAGCCCTTCCACTTTGCCCTCCCCCCCAAAGCACCAAGAATACAGAGCATCACTGCCCCAGACAGTTCCAGTAATATACTGTGGCTCATAGCCACTGATGGACCTCAGCTCCATATTTTTATCCAATCCCCTCTTGAAGCTGGCTGTGCTTGTAGCCACCACCACCTCCTGTGGCAGTGAATTCCACATGTTAATCACCCTTTGGGTGAAGAAGTACTTCCTTTTATCTGTTTTAACCTGACTGCTCAGCAATTTCATGGAATGCCCACGAGTTCTTGTATTGTGAGAAAGGGAGAAAAGGACTTCTTTCTCTACTTTCTCCATCCCTTGCATAATCTTGTAAACCTCTATCATGTCACCCTGCAGTCGACGTTTCTCCAAGCTAAAGAGCCCCAAGTGTTTTAACATTTCTTCATAGGGAAAGCGTTCCAAGCAATTAATCATCCAAACCTTTATTCCTTGATGAATGCCATCTGGAAGAATTTTCCTTTGCCAAATAGACTTCTTCTTTAAAATGATGCCCAAAGTCTCAGGGGGAAAGCCCTTACCAGACACCAGGACTGACCTGGTGCAATCATAACGGGGCCTTCTGCTCTTTCTTGTCTGTGGTTATAGGTGGCCTGGGATGATAGAAGCTGATCCTGACATTGGAGAATACTTCCTGTTTTCCTCTCGTACAGATTCCCTTCCTGTAAGCATTGTGAACATTTGTTTTGGTCAGTGGAGGATGTGTATCAACAGCTGCCTCCATCTGAGAGTAGTCATATCTCGGCTCTGGCAAAGGGTCGCCACACGTAATGGCGTTGGGCGCGGGAAAAGAATCCAAGCTGCTGCATACTGGATTAAGGTCACTCCCATCAGCCAAATGTGGTGTGTTTTATTCCCCATTGCAGTCCAAATACCACGTGACCTTTTTTGGTGACTCTGTATCCCGGGCTTGGATCCCTGCTTCTATGCTGAGGAACTTTGGTGAACCAAATGCAGAGGACAATCGTCTGGTAAAGGGGCTTTTGTTTGTGGCTGCTAATTGCAACGGAAGATGACTTAGATCAGTAGCCAGGCAACAGGAGGTTGTGGGTACTGAAAGAAGCCCAACTGACAGGTGATACCTTTTGACAGCAAACACAAAGCAGCAGAAGGCTACAAAAAATAGGTGGGGGTAGCTAAGTCATGACCTCCTGGCAGAGCTGGGAAGGGAGGGGGGGTGTCTTGAGAGCAGAGGGGTTCTAGTGATTGGAGGACTCTGTTTTGTTCAGTTCCCTTCCCCCACCCCCACCTCATCCATGCCAACCCTCTATGAACTTCATTCAGGGCACTGAGCTCCTCCTCCTTTTCTCATCTGTTGTTCCACCAGTGTTGTATTTTGCAATTAGGAAAGACTGCTGACATTACATTATGGCTACATGATTAGGGTGGCCATCAGCAGGGGATGGGGGGGGGGTAGGGTTGCCAGATCCAGGAGGACAAACTCAATGGGGTATAGTGCCACAGAGTTCACCCTCCAAAGCAGCCATTTTCCCCAGGGGAGCTGATCTCTGTTGTCCAGAGATAAGTTGTAAAACTGGGGGTTCCCCAGGTCCCCCCTGGAGATTGGTATCCTTTTCATGATGCAGTTACATTTAAAGCCGTTCAGCCCTACTGCTCCTCAAGTGGTACTGTGAGGAATCCAGTTCTGAGGACCAGACGGGATGTGGTGGTGTCAGATGTGTGTTTAAATTCTGATTTCCCCATGTCACATGGGAAAGGGTCCCTCCCCGCCCCAAAGGGGCACACAGAGGAAGAGTGCAAACCCCTTCTAACACCTGCCCCGTCACCTCCCCCCATGCAGTTGTCTCCCAGCTTATTCTGATATCAGAGCACAATGAATAGAAAAGAAGCTTTCTGGGGAGGGGCTGCAAGGAGATAAGCAGTGCGTGGTTGAGGCCAGGTACCCTTTGCAGTTAAAAACAGTCACATACGCATGTTACTGCCCTTCTGTCTATGGGATTGTGGCAGAACTGGGTTTAAAGCATACCTTGCATCTAGCTTGCTTCTGGATGTGCAGAGAAACCCTGTGTGCTTCCCAGAACTAGAGTTCCTGGAGCTTCCCTGGGGAGGTCAAGATGGTTAAACCTATGCCTGTTTTCAGTATACACATGCCTGTGAAAAGCCTTCCTCCTTCCCCCCCTCCCCAAAAAAGTCCGTGATTTTTGTTTGGGGGTTGGGAGGACTGAGAGGAATAGCATTTCAGCCCCAGTTGCTAAATCTAAGCGTCCTTTCAGTGTGTCTCACACTTTGTCTTTCAGGCCAAACCCAAGATCAAAAGTGACAAGAAGAATCTGGAAAGGGCCCAGAAGATGGCAAAAGAAGCAAGGCAAATAAGCATTCCGGTAGGACAGGGGGCAGCCTTCACATTTGTAAATGTTACCCTTTGGACTCTTTTTTGAGTTCTGCAATTGGGATACTTTTAGAACAGCTGGAGGGATCCTCCCAGTGAAAACTGCTGGCAAAATGCTGTCCAGAGCTGCTTCATTCAAACGTAAGATAAGATGGATCAGACCAGTGAGGGTCCATCTAGTCCAGCATCATATCTCACACAGCAGCCAACCAGTTCCTCTCGAGGTCCAGCAACAGGGCAGAGAGGTCTTTCCTTATGTTGCCTTCTGGCACTGGAGAACCAAGTTTTACTGTCTCTGGATGCGGAGCTTCCCTTTAGTCACCATGGCTGGTAGCCTCTGATAGACCTGTCCTCCATGAATCTGTCTAATCGTCTTATAAAGCTGTCTGTTCCTGTTGCCATCACTACATCTCCTGCCAGCAAATCCCACATTTTATGCACTTGTTATGCAAAGAAGAATTTTCTGTTTCTGTGAGGCTTTTTTTGGGGGGGGGTGGGGTGCTGTGCAAACTCGATTTAAATAAGGGGAGGATGCTCATTCCCAGACTGCACCTTTGTCTGGTTTGTAACTTTTGGAATCCCTGTGACTAATTTCGTCTTAAAGGTGCAATTGACTCCTATTTTGCTCTACTACTTCACACCAACACCGCTGCCTATTTGGATCTAATACTTACTTCTGATATTTTAAAAAACAGGGGGGATGGTGAGCAACCTCCTGTTGCATGATGAGGAAACTCACTTGTGAAGGACTCTAACAGTACTCCATTCAGATCTAGCTCTCCATCAGTTTCATTCCCTTTTGTCCACATGGGCAAAGAGGAGATGCCAGCTCAGCCTTTAGGAAGCTGGACTGCAGAGATCTACAGGGCTCAGCGTGAGAACTGATCCTATTTAAAGTTGGCATGAAGTCACTGGGGGAGACAAAGCTACGTGTGGTTTTGGAGTGCAGCGGCATCACGTTATACTGATAACACCCAGCTCTGCATTTCTGTTCATAAATGTCCCTGATCTGAGGCAGTGCGCGGCAGCTGTAGCTGGATGACGCGTCTGAATCTAGACACTTCTTATTTTGGACTGCAACAAGTCCAGGTTGTTCCTTCTTTTTTTCTGCAGCAGTATATCACTACCTATCTTGCTCTTCCCCTTTACTGCACCAGGAAAGAATAAGAATGTTTGGATTCTGCAGCCGATTCGGAGAGAAAGACCATAAAGGTATTTTGGCTTCGTCGCTTGGAGTGGTATGAGCAACTGAAAGCCTTAATGTTATCAGAGAAGTCAGGAGACAGCCAGGATGTCTCTTATAGACTCCCTGTTCTTTTTTGCATTGAAGATCTTGACAACCTCACCTGTCATCCTCGTGCCAAGAAGATCCAGGATCCAGTTGGCAGGAATGCAAGCACTGTGACATCGACTAAGAGCCAAGACCAGGTTTGCGGATTTGGGGAAGGGCCATAGTTCAGTGGCAGAGCATCTGCTTTGCACACAGAAGCTCCAAGATTCAACCCGTGTTGTTTCCAGCTTTAGTCCAGTTTTTATCTTTATTTTTAAAGGCTCAGGTAGCAGGTGATGTGTAAGACTTCTGCCTGAGACTCCTGAAGAGCCATTGCCAGTTAGAGTAGGCAATTCTGAACTTGATGTACTTCACATAACGGTGCTTCATATGTTTGTGAGAGGAGTTTCTTGGGGTGACTGATTCCCTTTTGCATTTGACCATTGCAAAAGGCCCTCAGGTGGTTATTAGGAAAGTGTTTCTGTGGACTTTATCAGTGTGGCTATTTGTGCTGTCTGATTAACTAACAGCTTCTGTATTCTAGCTTCTCCTTGGGACTCCAGTGGTGAGACCTGATGGAAAGCTTACGAAGAAAACCTGTGTCAAAAGTGAGTGTTTTGGCTCAGGAAGCTACGCTCGCCACGAAGTAATTTCCAGCCCAGCCCATTCTAGCCTTCAGTTTCCCATTTGCTCCACAATTTTGAGCGCTAGGCTTGTATGGAAATAAAACCAGTGCCTCCAACTTGCTCATGCAGGAGGCAAAAAAAGCACACTGGAAGCTGAAAGCAGTTCCCCTTTATCAAAGAGGAGTCGAAGAAAGGCAGTGCCCCTCAAAGCTGTAGCTGAGTCCAAAGGAAAGAAGGAGCAGGAAGATCTGAAAGGTAGGAACCAAATTTAGTCTCTCTTCCTTTACTGGTGTAGATGAGAGGCTTGTTCTGTTTGGTGTCAGAGACACTGTTTCCAGCAGGGCAGCTGTGTTAGTCTGTTGCAGTCAGTGCAACCAAGACTCCAGGGCCTGCTCAGTCAGTGCACAAAGGCAAAGAGACACAACTGTGAATGGAACTTCAATCTCATTTTTATACTTCACGTGATTATTTGAAGTTCATTTAGCACTGCCAAGAGCAGAGCCTGGAAGGGACTGGGATTATGCAACAGGAGAGGATATTGCTGTGACACACAGGATGATTGTGTGGTCCAGGGAGGAAAGTCATCATTGGTTTTTGTGTTCCTCTCAAGGTCCTGAGATGTCATTTGTTGTGCCAAGGTGTAAGGATGCTGAAACCAAACATCCCAGTTCCTGCACTGACAGCAGCAAGGCTAATTTATTGCCATCTGGTCATCCCAGTGAGAAGGGTAGTTTGAACAAGGCCGAAACCTCTCAGGCGGCAGAAAATAATCTGGCATTGAATAAGGTCCGTGTGAGCCATGAGGAGCTGGAGGAGTTGAAGGCCTTTGGAGACAAGGAAGAGGGACATTTTGGTAGCCAGGAAATGACTGTCTTTGCTGAGGAGAAAAATTACTCTCCTGAAGACTTCTCCTTGGCCTTGTTCGAAGAGTAACAGTTTGAAGGGAGATGGCCTTTTGAAAGGATGGATTATTTCTCCCTTGCAGTCACTGAGAAGGGCAAGCCAAAGTGGACAATCGGCCTATTGGAGAAGATGCCAATGCAGATTTACTTGCGCTTACTTGAGTTTACCTGTCTTGTTCTAAATGTAGCGGCAGAACGTGTCTCTCCCCTTTATTTATTAAACAGGGAATTTGCAAACACAGCCATAAACATGACAGGGATTCTTGCTTCAGCCTTGATGCAAAAGAAAATCCAGACAAAACAGCATCGCAATAGGGGCGTTTTTCTGGAAGTGGTTTTGCAGTAATCTAACAGTTCGTGTTGGCAAATGTTCACATTCAAAATGTATGCTTGGTGAAAGGAAATTGTTTAGTTATAGTTTGGTTCAACTTTTATTAAAGTCTACTTCTGGACTTCAGTGGGCATCTACTGTATCATTTAGTTTTTACTAAACCCACAGCTGATACTGTGTGCGGTTTGAGAGGGTACTGGGTAAGTTGGTGGAAACCGTTATTAGAGAATTCGTAGGCATATTGATGAACAAAAGCTATTGAGGAAGGCTCAGCATGCGTTCTGTAAGGGAAAATCTTGTCTCACTAACCTGTTAGTGTTCTTTGAGGGGGGTGAACAAACATGTGGACGAAGAGGACCCAATAGATGTTGTTTACCTTGATTTCCAGAAATCGTTTTGGTAAAGATCCTCATCAAAAGCTCTTAAGTAAGTTCAGTATTCAAGGGGTAAAAGGACAAGTCCACTTGTGGATCAAAAACTGGCTTAATTAATAGGAAACAGAGTGAGTATAAATGGGCAGTTTTCACAGTGGAAGGTGGTAAACAGTGGGAGTACCGCAGAGCTCAGTACTGGGTCCATTGCTTTTTTAACTTGTTCATTGATGATTTGGAGTTGGGAGTAAGCAGTGAAATTGCTAAGTTTGCAGATACTAAATTGTTCAGGGTAGTGATAACCAGAGAAGGTTGTGAGGCACTCCAAAGGGATCTGTCGAGGCTGGGTGAGTGGGCGTCAACGTGGCAGATGAGGTTCAATGTGGACAAGTGCAAAGTAATGCATATTAGGGCCAAAAATCCTAACTATAAATACATGTTGATGGGGTCCGAACTGTCAGAGACTGACCAAGAGAGAGATCTTGGAGTCATGGTAGATAACTCACTGAAAATGTTGAGAGTGTGCGATTGCAGTTGAAAAAAAGGCCGACACTATGCTGGAGATTATTAGGAAGGGAATTGAAAACAAATCAGCCAGTATCATAATGCCCCTGTATAAATCGATGGTGCAGCTTCATTTGGAATACTGTGTAAAGTTCTGGTCACCACACCTCAAAAAGGATATTATAGCATTGGAGAAAGTCCAGAAAAGGGCAACTAGAATGATTAAAGGGCTGGAGCGCTTTCCCTATGAAGAAAGGTTAAAGCACTTGGGGTTCTTTAGTTTGCAGAAATGACAACTGAGGAGGGGACATGATAGAGGTTTACAAGATTATGCATGGGATAGAGAAGGTAGAGAAAGAAGTACTTTTCTCCCTTTCTGACATTACAAGATCTAGTGGGCACTCAATGAAATTGCTGAGCAGTCAGGTTAGAATGGATAAAAGGAAGTACTTCGTCACCCAAAGAGTGATTAACACATGCAATTCACTGCCACTGGAGGTGGTGGCAGCTACAAGCATAGATCGCTTCTAGAGGGGATTGGATAAATATATGAAGCAGAGGCCCATCAGTGGTTATTAGCCACAAGGTATAGATGGAACTCTCTGTCTGGGGCAGTGATGCTCTGTCTTCTTGGTACTTGGGGGTGGGGGCAACAGTGAGAGGGCTTCTAGTGTCCTGGCCCCACTGGTGGACCTCCTGATGGCACCTGGTTTCTGGCCACTGTGTGACACAGAGTGTTGGACTGGAAGGGCCATTGGCCTGATCCAACAGGGCTTCTCTTATGTTCTTATGTGACTCAGAGTATTGGACTGGATGGGCCATTGGCCTGATCCAACAGGGCTTCTCTTATGTTCTTCTGTGACATAGAGTGTTGGACTGGATGGGCCATTGGCCTGATCCAACATGGCTTCTCTTACGTGACACAGAGCATTGGACTGGATGGGCCTTTGGCCTGATCCAACGTGGCTTCTCTTATGTTCTTACGTGACACAGAGTGCTGGACTGGATGGGCAATTGGCCTGATCCAACATGGCTTCTCTTATGTTCTTATGTACCTGACTGTTAGTCTGCAGTAGACTAGCTAGACCTGAGTCCAGGAACACCTTAGAGTCCAACAAGATTTTGGGGGTAGGAGCCTTCAAAAGTCAAGGCTCCCTGTATCAGTGTGCATGCACTATCCCCGCGAATGGTCTGACTGCGTATTTGTGTATGCACACACTGATTTAAAAGATATGACTTAGGAGTCAGCAGACATCCCTCCCCTCGTCCAGAAGAACTGACCGGGCTCACTCTTACAAACATGTCATGGATTTATAGGCTACTCCAGCAATGAAGATGATAACATATTTGGAGTGGAAAATCTGTGGGGGAACTTTGATGGCAGCTTTTGAGCAGCTTTGCTTATCAGAAAGGCCAGGTAAGAATTATTTGTAGGCTCTTGCTGTACTAATTTTGGCTTGCCATGAGCCTAGGCACCATAGACACTCCGTCCCGTTAAAGGAATCTTACTGTCTTTCAGGGATTGCCTGTGGTCACTGTGGCAAGCATGGACACTTTTCCTGATGCCCACCAGGTGTTTTTAGAAAGTGGGCAGGGCTAAGGGAGGGGTTGCCCAGCAAGGCTTCTGATTGGCCACTGGAAATTTGACTGCAGATTTTTTAAATCCTTGTTTTGGCAGTAGCTTTCACCATAGCACAAGGACTAACAGGAAGCTGCAGTAGCTGTTTTTTTGCTGGCTTCACCTCCTGCTGCAGCCATTTTGTGGCTGCCATTTTATGGCTGCACCCACCATGATGTATCAGAATCCCAGAGGTGCCCACAGGCTCAAAAATGTTGGGGATCCCTGCTCTATTTTCATTTCACATCCTCTCCAGCAGCCAGATATACCCCTTTCAGATCCATTGTCATCACTCAGAAGACTCGATATCTTGTTCAAAAATTGTGAGGGTGAACTGAACAGTTCTAGATTTCTGCATTTCCTCACTGTTCCTCTGTTAGTCAACAGGGAGTGTAGTTGTGTTTACTGTAAAGAACGGTGGTGGCGGCGGTGGCAGCGGTAAAAAATGCCATCAAGTTGATTTATAGCGACCTTATATGGTTTTCAAGGCAAGAGACAAACAGAAATTATTTTCGTTTAAAGAACAACCACCCTGAATTGCAGGAAATGAAGAAAGCACATTTCTGATGAAGAAGGCACATCTCCTCTGAGATACAGTTTCTCCTATTCTACCTCCCCTCCCCATTTACATTGACCTCCCACCAACCTCATCAAAACATCCCTATCAACTAGTTCCATAACCAATGAGAGAATTTGTCACTGAATTGACTCTCCTGAGGAATATTCCCTGTGACTTGAATGACCCTGATCTCATCAGATTTCAGAAGCTGAGCAGGATCGATTCTTGTCAGTATTTGTAAGGGAGACCACCAAGGAATACCAGAGTTCCTACAGCAGAGGCAGGCAAGCCACCTCTGAATGTCTCTTGCTTTGAAAACTGTATGAGTGTTCCCTCTAAGCTGAGTTAGCTTGAGCTGGCTCACAGATTTTAAGCCTCCAGCTCACACATTTTTGTCAGCGCAGGAAAAATGGCCCCAGAGTACAATAATTTCTGCAGTAGCTCACAACTTTAATACCAGTAGCTCACAAAGTAGAATTTTTCCTCACAAGACTCTGCAGCTTAGAGGGAACATTGGTTACCCTAAGTCAGCTGTGGATTGACAACACTTTCAACCACTGAGGAACATTCAACTAGAAGTTCCAGGAAATCTTTTGAGTCTTGGGTGAACCAAGAGGTTAGTACTTTAATAGATACTTCTAACCTCTCTCTGTGGATCCATGTCCAAGGTTCTGAACTATAGTTGCCTTCAGCAGTCACTTACATCTGGTAGAAAGTTCTAGAACCTACATGTGGTTTAAGAGTCCAGGTACATACTGAGCCGTATCTTGAACCATCGCTGCATATTAGTTTTCCTTATTTAATCCCCACCCCTAATTATGGGGTCACTGAATTGAAAAGACTAAACTACTGGTACAGTTCTCCCTTCCAGTCCAGGCAGACAAGGATTCCTCATTCCCATTTCAAGGAAAAGGAGGCAGAGGTGCCCACAAAGGGGCCAGCATGGCCACAGTCCTCAGACCCTCAGTCCTAATTTTTGAAATGCCAAACACGTTTCCAGTCTTTGCAACTGCATAGAACAGGCTGAGACTATCTTGATACCCGTCCTTTTTCCCGCTCTCCCAGTTATTTCATTGCTAATATATAATTGCAACAGAGTTGAAAACAGAGTTGGATGAGATCCCCACCCTAGAAGAGACTGTTAAAGCCATCAAGCAACTGAAAAGTGGCAAGGCAGCAGGAGTTGATGGAATTCCACCAGAGATCTGGAAGCATGGGGGCACAGTACTACATAGCTCACTTCACCAAGTACTTGTCACCTGCTGGGAACAAGGCAAATTACCACAGGACTTTCGCGATGCAATCATCATCACCCTATACAAGAACAAAGGGGAAAAGTCAGACTGCTCCAACTACCGGGGGATAACCCTGCTCTCCATCGCAGGCAAAATCCTTGCCAGAATACTCCTGAACAGACTGGTGCCCACCATTGCAGAAGAACTCCTCCCAGAGAGCCAGTGCGGCTTCAGAGCTAACAGGAGCACCACCGACATGGTATTTGTTCTCAGGCAGCTCCAAGAGAAATGCAGGGAACAGAACAAGGGTCTGTATGTGACTTTTGTCGACCTTACCAAAGCTTTCGATACCGTTAGCAGGAAAGGCCTGTGGCAAATCTTGGAACGTTTAGGATGTCCCCCAAGGTTCCTCAGCATGATCATCCAGCTACACGAAGACCAGCGAGGCCAAGTCAGACACTGCAACGACCTCTCGGAGCCCTTCCCAATAGGCACAGGTGTAAAGCAAGGCTGCGTTCTCGCGCCAACTCTCTTTACGATCTTCTTTAGCATGATGCTTCAAAGAGCCGCAGTAGATCTAGATGAGGACGATGGTGTCTACATCCGCTATCGCACCGATGGCAGCCTGTTCAACCTGAGGCGACTAAAGGCACACTCCAAGACAATGGAAAAACTCATCCGAGAGCTACTGTTTGCTGATGATGCTGCACTCGTCTCCCACTCGGTATCAGCTCTGCAGCATATGACGTCCTGCTTTGCAGAGGCTGCCAAGCTATTCGGCCTAGAAGTTAGTCTGAAGAAGACAGAAGTTCTCCACCAGCCTGCACCCCAGGAAGATTATCACCCTCCCTGCATCACTGTGGGTGAATCAGTTCTGAAGACAGTCCAGCAGTTCAGCTACCTGGGGTGCATCATCTCCTCAGATGCCAAGATCGACAAGGAGATTGACAACAGGCTGGCAAAGGCAAACTGTGCATTTGGCCGACTGCACAAAAGAGTGTGGAGCAACAAGCATCTGAAAAAAGGCACAAAGATCAATGTTTACAAAGCGGTTGTGATGACAACCCTCATCTATGGCTCCGAATCGTGGGTTTTATACCGTCATCACCTGCGACTCCTTGAGCGCTTTCATCAGTGCTGCCTTCGCACCATCCTCAACATCCACTGGAGTGATTTTGTGACCAACACTGAAGTCCTCAAGCGGGCAGAGGTTACCAGCATCGAGGCACTGCTTTTGAAGACGCAGCTGCGCTGGGCAGGGCATATTTCTAGGATGGAAAACCACCGCCTTCCCAAGATTGCCCTGTATGGCGAACTCTCCACCGGCCATCGAAATAGAGGGGCACCAAAGAAGAGGTACAAGGACTCCTTGAAGAAATCCCTTAGCACCTGTCACATCAACCATCACCAGTGGTCTGACCTAGCCTCAGATCGCAAAGCATGGAGGCACACCATCCACCAGGCTGTCTCTTCCTTTGAGAACACACGCATAGCTGGTCTTGAGGACAAAAGGAGATTGAGGAAGAATCGCACTGCTACAGGACCAACCCTAAATCAGACTTTTCCCTGCAGCCGCTGTGGCCGGACCTGCCTGTCCCACATTGGTCTTGTCAGCCACCAGCGAGCCTGCAGCAAACGTGGACTATTGCACCCTTCTTAAATCTTCGTTCGCGAAGCCAAGCCGAGAGAGATATAATTGCAAGCAAAAACTGTTTTGCTTTTTGATACACTATAAATATCCCCACTCCTCCACTTGCACCTGCTGGAATGGCCTTGGGTTGGCCATAGCTATCACAGGACTTGTCCTTGAAAGGGCAGCTGCTGGGAGAGCCCTCTCAGCCCCACCCACCTTACAGGGTGTCTGTTGGGGGAGAAGACACAGGAGATTGTAAGCCGCTCTGAGTCTCTGATTCACGGAGAAGGATGGGGTATAAATCTGCAATTATTCTTCATATATAGTGTATCCAAAAGCGAAGCAGTTTTTGCTTGCAATATTTTAAAAAAGAGTAATTTATATTAGGGTTGCCAAGTCCAATTTAAGAAATATCTGGGGACTTTGGGGGTGGAGCCAGGAGACTTTGGGGGTGGAGCCAGGAGACATTGGGGTGGAGCCAAGATCAAGGCTGTGACAAGCATAATTGAACTTCAAAGGGAGTTCTAGCCATCACATTTAAAGGGACAGCACACCTTTTCAATGCCTTCCTTCCATAGGAAATAATAAAGGATAGGGGCACCTTCTTTTGGGGCTCATAGAATTGGACCCCCTGGTCCAATCTTTTTGAAACTTGGGGGTATTTTGGGGAGAGGCACTAGATGCTATACTGAAAATTTGGTGCCTCTACCTAAAAGAAACAGCCCCTCCGCCAGAGCCCCAGATACCCACGGATCAATTCTCCATTATTTTCTATGGGAATAAATCTCTCTAGGGAATAAAAGAGTTCCCACCAGACATTTCCTTCCCCTCCCACCCACCCCCCGCTTTCTGATGACCCTGAAGTGAGGGGAGGGCCTCCAAACCAGAGGATCCCCTGCCCCCACCTGGGAATTGGCAACCCTAATTTATATGCTCAATATATTTATTCAAATTATGGAGCATGGCCTCTCTGTTCACAGAATTTGAATTCTGTGAGTGCAGTGTACACACACCGTTTGTAGGAAATTACGAATTGGTTTTAATGTTCTCTAGGGATTAGTTTATCAGTCCCTTTCAGTTAAATTGGCTCTGGCCTGGGGTATAACTTCTCACTCAGGACGTGCTGGCATTATGGGGTGGAGTGACGGATAAATGAGAAGGTGGGTGGATTATTCCCGCTTCCTCTGGTGTGGCTTCCTCTGGACTTTGCTTCTCCACGGCTACTGCCTTCTGGAAGAGACTGCCTAGATCCTGACCTGAGGAGTTAGCTCTTGCAAGCTTCACCATCCTCCTGTCTCAGTCCGGCTGCCTTATGCCCTTGGAAGGGTTCGTTTGGGCAGGGAGGAGGAAGATGCAAATCACAGTGCTAGGGGAAGTGGCTTTTTGCCCAAGGTCATCCAAGACAGAGACAGGAATAGAAAAATCTCCATTTCCTGGCTTCCAGTCCTGTGAGCGCCGCAGCCTATCGATAGGAAATTGGCGTGCAGTTCATAGCAATTTAATACATGGCTGGACACAATCACGCAGCGTGCTAGAACTGAAGAGTACCTAACAGGACATGCCTTGTCCATTACACTTACGGGTGGTGGTTGTTTTCATTTTTCACTATGACAAATATCCTAGATAAATTTACGATGAGTAAACTGATGCAGCAGCTTGTCTGGGATTGTTGAATAAATTAGTGAGACATAAAAAGGACTAGATTTGTAAAAACAAAAAAAATCAAACCAAGAATTTTTCTCCACATTTCTTTCTTTCTTGCTTCCTTTAAAAAGAAACATTCCAAATTGCTTGAGACTGAGGGAGCATTTTTGGGGGTTGACTCAGCATCTGGCTTCCACAGGCTGAAAGTTGCAGACGAATGGTCCGTTGCCCTGCTCTGGAGGTTGAGAAATGCTCATTTTTGTGGTCTGTAGCTTGAATGAGGTCAGTCTACCCAGAAAACTTTGTTCATACAGCGATGAGTATTTGTTTGGGGGCTGAATGCTGTACAAGATCTTCCCTTCCCCCACAGCTTTCTTGGTTCACTTGGGTGTCATGAAGTCACTTCTGAATCGCCTCCAGAACACCCTGTCTGGAACAGCCTTGCTCGGGTCTTGCAAACTGAGGGCCTTGGCTTTGGTTCTCGAGCTGGGTCTTTCTCTTTTCTTGCCACCTTCATCTTTGCCTAGCGTTGTTTATTTAAAACATTTCTTAGCTGCTTTTCTACTTTGTGGAACTCAAGGCAGCTTACAGTGTAGCTAAAACAACAAGTAAAAAAGGCATAAGACCACAGTTTATTTTTTGTTTGTTTGTCTGTTTGATTTCTGACCTGCCTTCCCCCAGACTGCAGGCTTAGGATGGGTTACAACAGTGTATATAAAAACAGTGATCTATACGTAATTAAGCATAATACCATAGGCTCAGAGCATTTTATATTTCGGTCTCTGCTATGATCCTTGTGCTTTTTCTTAATGTTTTATTTTAAAAATTGCATTGCCAAATCCCAGTACTCCCACACCTTTCCAATTTAAACAAAACATTGCAAGAGTTTTAAGCATGTTTGTTTTTACGTTAAAGCACAATATCTTGAATTGCGTTTGTCAGTGTCCTTTATAAAATTTATATCTCCATTGCCTCACGTTACATTTTATGACACTCATGTCATTTGTGTCCCATTTGTGTCAGATCCAGCCCTCCGAACAAATGAGTTCCGTATGCCTGGCATATGGCTTTAAATTCTAAAACTAGGACCTTAAACTTGATATTGTTAGAAAATCCCTGGAGACTTTGGAGGTGGATCCAGGAGAGGGCGGGGGTTGGGGAGAGGAGGGGCCTCAGCATAGTGCAGGGCTGCAGAGTGCCCCCTCCCAAGCAGCCATTTCTCTAAGGGAGCTGATCTCTGCCAACTGGAGATCAGTTGTAAAAGTAGGACATCTCCAGGCCCCACCTGGAGGCTGGCAACTCTAGTGTCCCCATGAGGATACGTGCTTCTGCATTCTGGAACCACAGAGGTTTCCAGGTCAGTCTCAAGGGCAGCCCTGCAAAGAGTGAGTTACGGTAATCCAGCCTGGAGGTTTAAAAATCTCCAGTTAGGACTGCCAATAAATAAATACTAATAAAATTAGCCAGATAGAGTACTAAATAGAACTGTCTTCAACCGTCTCCTAAAGATTGAAAGTGTCTTCTCCAGTAAGTCCTATGTTCTCATGATGCGACCAAAGGACAATAGCTTCAGCTTAGTCATTTTTAGTTTCTAAGGAGAATTCAGGCTTCATTGGATTTGATCTAGAACCCACTGGTTTGTCTTTTTGGTGGTCCATAAAATTTTCTTCCGATGCCACATTTCAAATGAATCAGTTTTCTTCCTAGAATCATAGAGTTGGAAGGGACCCCCAGGGTCATCTAGTCCAACCCCCCGTACAATGCAGGAAACTCACAAACACCTCCCCCTAAATTCACAGGATCCTCATTGCTGTCAGGTGGCCATCTAGCCTCTGTTTAAAAACCTCCAAGGAAGGAGAGCCCACCATCTCCTGAGGAAGCCTGTTCAACTGAGGAACTGCTCTAATGGTCAAGAAGTTCTTCCTAATGTTGAGCTGGAAACTCTTCTGATTTCAACCTGTTGGTTCTGGTCCAACCTTTTGGAGCCACTGAAAACAATTCTGCACCATCCTTAATATGAAAGCCCTTCAAGTACTTGAAGATGGTGATCATATCACCTCTCAGCCACCTCCTCTATCATTCTGAGGCAAAAATGAGGGCAAAACTTGTGTGAGAGAAATGTCCTCCTGAGTGTCCCATCAATCAAAGAACATAAGAACATAAGAGAAGCCCTGTTGGATCAGGCCAGTGGCCCATCCAGTCCAACACTCTGGGTCACATAAGAACCTAAGAGAAGCCATGTTGGATCAGGCCAGTGGCCCATCCAGTCCAACACTGTGTCACATAAGAACAGAAGAGAAGCCATGTTGGATCAGGCCAGTGGCCCATCCAGTCCAACACTCTGGGTCACATAAGAACATAAGGGAAGCCATGTTGGATCAGGCCAATGGCCCATCCAATTCAACACTCTGTGTCACATAAGAACATAAGAAAAGCCATGTTGGATCAGGCCAAAGGCCCATCCAGTCCAACACTCTGGGTCACATAAGAACATAAGGGAAGCCATGTTGGATCAGGCCAATGGCCCATCCAGTCCAACACTCTGAGTCACATAAGAACATAAGAGAAGCCAGGTTGGATCAAGTCAATGGCCCATCCAGTCCAACACTCTGGGTCACATAAGAACATAAGAGAAGCCATGTCGGATCAGGCCAATGGCCCATCCAGTCCAATACTCTGTGTCACATAAGAACATAAGAGAAGCCATGTCAGATCAGGCCAGTGGCCCATCCAGTCCAACACTCTGTGTCACATAAGAACATAAGAGAAGCCATGTCGGATCAGGCCAATGGCCCATCCAGTCCAACACTCTGGGTCACATAAGAACATAAGAGAAGCCATGTCGGATCAGGCCAATGGCCCATCCAGTCCAATACTCTGTGTCACATAAGAACATAAGAGAAGCCATGTCAGATCAGGCCAGTGGCCCATCCAGTCCAACACTCTGTGTCACATAAGAACAGAAGAGATCAGGCCAGTGGCCCATCCAGTCCAACACTCAGTGTCACACAGTGGCCAAAAAAACCAGGTGCCATCAGGAAGTCCACCAGTGGGGCTAGAAGCCCTCCCACTGTGCCCCATCAAGCACCAAGAATACAGAGCATCCCTGCAGAAAAGAGCAGGAGTCCAGTGTCACATTTAGGACTGGCAAATTAGTGGCAGGATTTGAGCTTTCGGGAGTTGTGGAGAAACGCCATTTTATTCAATGTTGGTGCTTCATAGGGAGGGATCGCTAAACTGCCAAGCAGGCTTGGGCCTAGCCTTCCCCTCCTCCCCCCCTCCCTTCCAGAGCCAAACCAACAACTCTAGGGGGAAAGTCTCCTAGAGAGGCAGGAAGTTCTTTTGTTCTCTGCATGTGAGTTAGGAGGAAGAGTTTTTCAGTTCTCAGCTGCAGCTCGAAGGAAGAGGTTGCCAGTGTGGGGGCTCCTGCCTGTGCATGCGGCCTAGTCAGGAAAATGAGGCCTCCAGGCAGTAAGACCAAGTAAGTCATCCCAAAAGGCAGGGTGTGTTTAGATCAGGGACAGTAGGATGCGTTTATAACACATTTTCTTTGTCATGCTGTTTGCTGTGCGGGTGCTGTGCTGTGCTTACATGCAACTGTTTTTGTTTTGTTCTTCTTTTATTTTCTTTTTCTCTTGTAAATAAATATTTTTTTTCTGTTTTAAATGCTGGCAGTCAAACTCTGTACCACATAGATCCCCAACCGCTTTAGACCACGCTGTTTTATAAAGGGGGCCCTGGGCAAGGGGGAAGGCATGCAGTTGGATAAGGTGCCAATCCTCCAGGGGTGCCCCAAAGAAGTGCTGAGGTCTCTGTGAAACCCAAGTACAGGGTGGCAGAGGACCTTGAGGCCTGGCCTCATAGCTGGAGAGGGGGATTGGGAGTCCTGTTCCTCTCAATCTGAACCCCTAGACTGAGCAGGTGGTGGCAGCGAGCCCAAGGGGCAGGAGGAGAAATAGCTCCCTCCAGGAGTTGGCGACTCAATAGGGAGCTGACGGGACCGGGTCTGAAGGCAGAATCGGGCCGGTTCCGTCACAGGAGTCACTGCTCACTTCTTCAGATACCTTAGATGAGCAGCAACTCCCAAAAACTCCTCCCCT
This sequence comes from Heteronotia binoei, assembly GCF_032191835.1. Taxonomy (NCBI): domain Eukaryota; kingdom Metazoa; phylum Chordata; class Lepidosauria; order Squamata; family Gekkonidae; genus Heteronotia; species Heteronotia binoei. The sequence continues at coordinate 1,415,670 of NC_083237.1, read as the reverse complement.
GCCACAAATTGTGTTAGTTTTTAAGGCGGTGCTGGACTCTTGCGCTTTTCTACTGCTAGAAACAGACTAATATGACCACCCATCTTGATCCATCATTCAAAGAAGCTCATTTGATAGGCACATGAGAGGGGGCCTTTTTGGTGGCAGCTCCACAATTGCGGAACAACCTCCCTGGGGAGGTGTGCCAGGCCCTCCCTCACTTTCCACCTTCAGGAGGCAGCTGACAATGGTTTTTTTGTAAGCCACTTCAAGCCCCAGAAGGAAGAAAGGTGGCTAACAAAAGTTTGAAATAAATTAAAATCAGGATTAAATTAAAAACAGGATTAGAACAGGGGACTGACTTGAGTTTACCCAGGGAGCTTTGCAGCTGAACAAGGACCAGGGTCCTCAGTCTTTGCCTGATACTCCATCTCCCACCCCCAGCTTCAGGCTAGATCCTGTGCCCAGTGCCCCAGGACAGCTATGCCAGCTCGAGCTCGCCACTCCACTTCCTAATTAGACACACCAAAGGCTCCAAGGAGTTATACTCCCCCCCCCGCCTCTCTTTCTCTCTCTCACACACACATCTTTTGTGTCAGTGTCTCTATCAATTTACCCAAATAGCGATGAATCCATTTTCTCAGCCGCTGCTCTTTTCTATGGGATAGAAGGAACGCAAACATTGCCACCACAGTCTTTCTTCCCCCTTTTGCAACCCACCCCCTCCCCAAGGCCCCCCCCCATCTCCAAACAGTGCCCCTCCTGCTTGGCACTGGATAGTGCAAGGGGGGGGGGTGTTATGTCTTCACTAGTGCAGCCTATTTGAATTTGGGTGTTGCAGGGAAATACACTGTTTTTTTTCTCCCTCCCCTCCCAGCTGTGAGAAACGGTGGATCCAACGGAAATCCGTGCTTTCCCATGCCGGATACACCACTTGCGAAGGCACTCTGTAGCTGCTGCGGGGTGGGGGGGTGGAATGGGATCCGATGCTTGCAGCAGCAGGGGTGGGAGAAGACTCCTTCGATGTGGGGGGGAGGAGGAAGAGCTCCTGCATCTTGCAAGCCTTGTGACTCCAGGATCCAGCAGCACGTAAGTCGCTTTCTTTTGTTACCAAAAATCCTTTCCAAGCGGGGAAAAGACGGACGCGTAACCAGGACAAGTTTCGGGGGAGGGGAGGGAAAGGCTGGAAGGTATTGTACGGGCGAGTCCTCATCGGGGTGCCTGTCCTCTGGGAACTCATCTGGCTGGCAAGGGAAGGGAGATTTTGGTTCTTTTGGTGGGAAAAAGAAACCGCTGCAACATTCACGAGCCATGCATCAAACACAGCCATCGCTCTCCCCCCCCCCCCCTTTCCTTTCTATATTCCGTGCACCAAACCGTTAGCCTGAGTTCAGAAGACCTATAGCTGCTTTGCCCCTGGAGGGTGGCATTGTTATAGAGAGGAACGTGTTTCAGATACCTGTTAGGGTTTGAGTACACATCCACACACACACACCCCCCCCCCCACATCTTTAGAATCTTTTTGATGAATTTATTCTTGCCACAGTTTTTGACTGCAGAGAGACAGAGAAAGATGGTCGGCTGGCACAGAAGGGGGACTGCTGAAAGGCAGAGAACGGCAGACAGAAATCCTGCGACGCATTCCTGAGGAAGCCTGTCTGTTGTGAATGCATCGGAGCAACCTCCCCCCCCCTCCTGCTATCCAGAGCCGCCTCTTCAGCCCCAGCCATTTGCTCATCATCCTTTGCTCTTGAGTAAGCTGCTTGGGAGAGGGCGGCGGTGACGCATGCACGGCTGGGATCCTTCTCATCCTTGTGAGACAGGGTCCCAGTGGAGATGGAGCAGAATGAAAAGCGTCCAGTGGAAAATGTTGGGACTGCGGGAAGGGGGGGGGGGTGGTGAGTCTTTGGCTATGATGCTTGTCTGATTAGCAAACCTAAAACTGAGCAACGTGGAGTTTCTACATCACCATTGTTGACAACCGACGTGACGTCTGTTTTATGGCAAAAGCCAGGAGGTTTTTTTTAAGTTCCATAGGCATGCTGGAATGACTTGCCCAGATCCATGGGGCCCTCAGGGTGACCACGGGCCCTGGCATTTGCCCCCCCCCCACCTCTGGTCTGTCCCCCTTGATAGACCTGCCAAGATGTCTGGGTTGCACAAATGCAGCACAAAATGCACCGAAAGACTCGGGGGACTGTCTTTTCCCACAGCCCCCCTCCCCACAATGTCTTCTGTGTGTGTAAAGTGCTCTCAGGCAGCAGCCGACTTCTGGCCCCCCCTGCAGGGTCTTCCAGGCAAGAGACCTTCAGAGGTGCTTTGCTGCTGCTTGCCTCTGCCTCGCAGCCCTCGGCTTCCACGGTGGTCTCCCTTCTAAGTCCTCACCAGGGCTAACCCTGCGGAGCTTCTCAAATCTGATGAGGTCAGGCTAGCCACATCACTGGAAAAACCCTACCTCTTCTGTAGGTCTGTGTGCTGCATTCAAACAGGAATGCAGAGCAGGGTCTGTTTTGGCTGCTTCAGAGTCTCTCTAGCCCGTCTGCGGACGTTCACCAAAGTCCCGGCCATGAGTGCTTCCTGGAAGGGCCACACAGCTGCCTTTAAGCAAATGGGAATCCTGGATTCTGGAAGCACTGCGTGAGGCTTCCTGGATCTATGTTAGCCAGCTTTAATGAAAACATCTCTCTTTCTCCTTTATGTCTTCTTAATGGTTGACATGCTGCGTTCTTTCCTTTGCTGTTGGCATTACAAGCTTGAGGCTAGCTGGCCTAAAAACTGAGATCTTATTCCAACCCAAGCCAGAATGAGCCTTTATATGCCGGATCAGAACACCGTTCTGCACTCAGCTGCTGACTTATGGGGTCTATAGAAACAATGATGTGTCTCCAAGTTGCACCTGTTTTGGAAGATTACTGTGTGCACTGAGTTGGGTTTGGTGCTGAGTTGTTGAGGCAATACCAGGCACGGAGGGAGGGGGGAGGTCCTATTAAAAAGGGCTCCTTGCAGCCCCCAGCAGGGGGCAAGGAGCTGCTTCTTGATTTGGATGAAATGGAGACTCTTGACGAGGACTTTGTCTCCCTGTGGCCAGCACAGTATCCTCCTGGTTACTACCTCAGTGACTTCCTGGTTGCTGTTCTCCATTCATACTCTTAGGGTAACCAATAGCAAGTTGCAGGGGGTGTCAGTGGGTGGGGCCTGGGATGGCCAACCTCCATGGTCTGGGATGCCTGCAGAGCTCCATCCAGCATGCTGGCAAGGCTGAACTGCTGCCTTATTGCAGACCCTAACTCTACTCTCACTCCTTCTTCTCCCCTCAGGTGAACAAGATGCTTTAGTTCTTGGATGTGTCTCTAGCAACGTGCTGGGTCTCCCTGCCCCGTTGCAGCCATGCCGCCACGGCCCTCATCCGGGGAGCTGTGGGGGCTCCACCTCATGCCCCCGCGGATCATGGTGGATTGCTGCCTACCCAACGGCATGATCGTCACCCTGGAGTGCCTGCGCGAAGCCACTCTTCTGGGGATCAAGCACGACCTTTTCAAGGAGGCCAGGAAATACCCCCTTTTCCACCTCCTGCAGGTCAGTCAAAGGAGGGCAGAGGATTCCAGTGGGTCAGAAGAAGAGATGCGGTGGGGATAGTGGGAAGGGCTGTCAAGTTGTAGCTGATTTAGAGAGACTTCAGAGACAAACCGAGGTTGTTTGCTGTTGCTGGACTCTTTGGAGGTCCTCCTTCCACGTCCGAACCTTGGCTGCTTAGCTTCCAAGATCTGAGAAAGCTGGGCTACTAGCCTGGGCCATCCAGGTCAGGGAAGGAAAAGAGCGGCTGCAAAGTATTTGGCCACCATTTGGCTCCTCTTGCGCTGCTGCTGGCCACATCTTAGCCAGCACAGGAAGGATTGGCTTTGACCCATGGACAGCCTCAAGGGCCCAGGAGGCCATGCCAGCCGCCTCTCCCACCACCAGTGGCAAGGAGCAATCCAACGCCCTCCAGGGCATCGATGCCCTCCTTATTGTGCCAGCTCCACAATATTATTTGGGGGGTTCAGCTGAAGAATTTGCCCTGGTTTGAAGAATGCCTGGGTTCTCTGTGCACGAGCAGAAGCTAGAGCAGGGAACCAGCGGGCACCATGGTGCCTACTGGCAGCTTTCTTGACACTTCGCCAAGTGTTTTCCGAAAGGGACTCCTGCTAAGCAGGGCTTCTGTTGGGGCCACTGGAGAGAGGATTAAAACAATGTCGTTCTGGTGGCAGTTGCCCCCATGGTGTTGGCTTCATTCTTTCTCTTTCCTCCTTCCCAGTGGTTTTTTTAAAAACCACTCCTTATGTCCCCTGGTGGTTGCACACCCCCCCCCCCTCCATGGCAGGACCCTAAAGGTGCCCGCAGGCTCAGACCTGTCAGCTTCCCCCCCCCCCCCCCGATCCAGAGTCAGAGTGGGAGTCAAACTCTTGCATTGTGACTGACGAAGTGAAATGAGGCGAGGTGGTTGTGAGGGAGAGCAGGGGGCCTGGATTCTGTGGGTGGGGAAAGGGGTTTCCTGAGGACGTCAGCGTCCCCAAACACTTTCATTTTCCTCCCTCAGGATGAATCCTCCTACATCTTTGTGGGGGTGACTCAGGAAGCAGAGAGGGAAGAATTCTACGATGAGTCCCGGCGTCTCTGTGACCTGCGCCTCTTCCAGCCCATCCTCAAGGTCATTGAGCCAGTGGGCAACCGAGAGGAGAAGATCCTGAACCGGGAGATTGGTGCGTCTCTCAACCCCAGGGCTTTTTTTGGTAGCAGGAACTCCTTTGCATATTAGGCCACGCACCCCTGATGTAGCTAATCTTCCAAGAGCTTACAGGGCTCATTACAAGGCCTAATATACAAAGGAGTTCCTGCTGCAAAGAAAGCCCTGCTCAACCCCAAGGCCAAACTAGATCCAACTGAACTCGTTGCAGGAGTGGGGAGGCAGTGGCATTGAGGAAGCATGATAATACGTTCGACAGTCCCTCTGACCCGTCTTCTTTGGCTCAGGGTTTGCCATTGGGATGCCCATCTGTGAATTTGAGCTTGTCAAGGACCCCGAGGTGCAAGAATTCCGGAGAAATATCCTCTCTGTTTGCCGTGAAGCCGTGGAGACACGGGGAGCAGTCGGGCCCCAAAGCCAGGCTTTATACGTCTATCCCCCCAACGTGGAATCCAGCCCAGAGTTGCCCAAACATGTCTACAGCAAACTGGACAAAGGTAACTTGTAGGGATGCAAGCTCTGGGTTGGGGAAGTCCTGGAGATACGCAGGGTGGAGCCCGAGGGAAGCAGGGTTTCTGGAGGAAAGGAACCTCTGATGACTTTGATGCCACAGAGCCCACGCTCTGAAGCAGCCATTCTCTCCTGGGATGATTTGGTTTTTGTTGTTAGAGCAGTTGTGATTTCAGGAGGATGCCTGGACCCACCTGGAAGATGGCAACCCCTAGTGATTTGAGGGACAGGGAGGGGGCTGCAGAGCAGAGCTTTCACATATTTGGTATGACAATTGGAAAAGGGTTAGGGTTAGAAGCTCTTTGTTCTTCCTTAACAGATAGAGGTTTACAAGATTATGCATGGGATGGAGAAAGCAGAGAAAGAAGTACTTTTCTCCCTTTCTCACAATACAAGAACTCGTGAACATTCAATGAAATTGCTGAGCAGTCAGGTTAGAACGGATAAAAGGAAGTACTTCTTCACCCAAAGGGTGATTAACATGTGGAATTCACTGCCACAGAAGGTGGTGGCGGCTACAAGCATAGCCAGCTTCAAGAGGAGATTGGATAAAAATATGGAGCAGAGGTCCATCAGTGGGTATTAGCCACAGTATATATATGTGTGTGTATATGTATGTATGTATGTGTGTGTTTGTGTGTGTATATATACACACACACACACACACACACACATATATTGGCCCCTGTGTGACACAGAGTGTTGGACTGGATGGACCATTGGCCTGATCCAACATGGCTTCTCTTATGTTCTGAGTCCATTCGGGCTCTCCTGTATTTTTTCAGAAGCCATTCCCGGCATCTGCTTTGGGGCCGTGGAGAACCCAAGTTGAGTTCAGGAAACCCAGATCCCGTTCATTAAAAACCCAAACATGTAGTCTAGCCTTCAGAAAGCCAGAAAGGGAGCACCAATGTTTTCCTTATTTATGGGTTTCGTGGTAGTATCCTTCCCAGAGTTCCTTCCTCTTTAAAATCCTTGGGATTATTCCAATTCGTTTTTGTGGCTGATGGGTACATTTCTCAGCCACCTTCCATGCAAAGCCTGAACTGGGTTACAAGTTAATAAAGCAAAACCATCTTAAAGTGTTACCAAAAAAAGCTGTTTTTAAAAAGTGATCAGGTCATACCCAGTACCCTCTAAAGATGAAAGTCACCCAAAAGATTGGTCAAAGATTCTGTAGAAAGGGCAGTCACAGCCGTGGCTTCCCCGCTCTCTATGTGGCTGCCAGGGCCAGACTCGAGCAGGTACTTGGGGAGGCAAGCCAAGCAAAGAGCTAGGACTGAGCCACTGGACTTCCACCACCACCCCTGGGCAGCCTTTCCAAAGCCTGCCGTGCTCTCTGCCGCACGCAAGGGCTTGGCTCACATGAGTGACTCTTCCTTGTCCTGCTTTCCCCCTCCGTCTCCTGAAGGTCGGATCATAGTGACCATTTGGGTTATTGTGTCTCCAAACAACGACAAACAGAAATATACCCTCAAGACCCCACACGATGCACTGCCGGAGCAGGTGATCGCCGAGGCCATCCGAAAGAAGACCCGCAGTATGCACCTCTCGCCAGAGCAGCTGCGCCTGTGTGTGCAGGAGTATCAGGGGAAATACCTCCTGAAGGTGTGCGGCTGCGACGAATATTTACTCGAGAAATACCCCCTCAGCCAGTACAAGGTGAGCAGCCCTTTGCACCCGCAAGGAGTGGTGGGTGGCCCTTCCTGCACGTCCCATTTTGCCACATGAGAAACTCCCCTCCAGACAGCCGCACACTCACACCAGAACACGCTGCACAAGGGGGGTTGACTTGTTCTCTCTTCACTAACCAGCCCAGAGGCACTTCCACCAGCTTACTTCCTTGCAGCTTACATAGTTCTGTCTTCCCCTTTTTATTTTTTCAACAGCCCTGTGAGGTAAGTTAGGCTGACTGGCCCAGTGTCTCCCAGTGAGCATCACAGCAGAACAGGCATTCTTTCCTGGGTCTCCCAGATTCCTGTCTGGCCCCCAAGCTCCTCAACCACGGCTGTCAGTTTTCTCCTTCTCGATGTCTCATTGAAATGAACAAGAGCTAAATGAAGGCACTGGTGGGATATGGTAACAGACCGGGCTACTTTGTCTACAGTGTGTTCTTTTCTGTGTCTTTGTCTCTAGTACATGAGGAACTGTATTGCTATTGGCCGCCTGCCCCACCTGATGCTAATGAGCAAGGAGAGCCTCTATGGCCAGCTGCCGGCCAACGTGTTTGTGCTGCCCTCCTATGCACGCCGCTCAGCCCCTTCTTCGCACGTCAATGGAGATATCCCCACCAAGTCGCTCTGGTCCATCAACAGCCTTTTGCGAATCAAGATCCTGTGTGCCACCTACGTTAATGTCAACATCCGCGATATCGATAAGGTTGGGCAGGAGGGAGGCCCAGCTGGGCACCAGGGCCGGGTGATGGGCCTTGTACTGTGTGACTCAGTTATACCTCTGGCAAGACCAGCACCTTAGCCTGATCTCCTGCTCCCTGGACCACCCCCTTTCCTGCCTGCTCCCTGGACCACCCCCTTTCCCTCCCTGGACCACCCCCTTTCCTTCCTGCTCCCTGGACCACCCCCTTTCCCTCCCTAGACCACCCCCTTTCCCTCCTGCTCCCTGGACCACCCCCTTTCCTTCCTGCTCCCCTTGGACACCAGTCCATTTTTCTGAACTTCTGAGAAGTCTGAACAGCCCATAGTTGTGGGGAGGTGGAAACATGGTGGCCAGCTTTTCTGGGTTTTCTCTGTGGGAAGCATGGAGCATACCTGATCTTCTGGGAGAAAAAAAAGACTAGCAGTGACAAAGTAGGGGGACCCCTGAGGTTTGTTCTCGTCTTTTTCTCTCTTTCTGTAGATCTATGTCCGGACAGGAATTTTCCACGGTGGGGAGCCCCTTTGTGACAACGTGAACACCCAGCGTGTCCCCTGCTCCAACCCTCGGTAATCAAGACAGAGGAAAGTGGTGGAGGGTGGTAGTGTTCTCAGGAATACTTTTGGAGAGTAGCCATGTTGGTCTGCAGTAGAACCCCTAGATTGGAGTCCTGGAGCACCTGAGAGATCAACCAGGTTTCTGGGCTATTATAGACTTGCAAGAGTCAGAGCTCTTAAGATTTTGGGGGTCTGAGCTTTCGAGAGTCGAAGCTCTCTTCGTTGATATCTGATGAAGGAGACCAAGTCCTACGAGGAAAGGCTGAAGGAACTGAATATGTTTAGCCTGTAGATGTCTGAGAGGTGATAGAATCACCATCTTCAAGTACTTGAATAAAGGCTGTCATATAGAGGATGGTGTGGAATTGTTTTCTGTGGCCCCAGAAGGTCGGACCAAAACCAGCAGGTTGAAACTAAATCAAAAGAGTTTTCAACTAACATTAGGAAGAAATTCCTGACCGTTAGAGCGGTTCCTCAGTGGAACAGGCTTCCTCCTTGGGAGGTGGTGGGCTCTCCTTCCTTGGAGGTTTTTAAACAGAGGCTCGATGGCCATCTCATAGCAATGAAGATCCTGTGAATTTAGGGGGAGGTGTTTGTGAGTTGCCTGCATTGTGCAGGGAGTTGGACTAGATGACCCTAGAGGTCCCTTCCAACTCTATGATTCCTGACCATTAGAGTGGTTCCTCAATGGAAGAAGCTTCCTCCTTGGGAGGTGGTGGGCTCTCCTTCCTTGGATGTTTTTCAACAGAGGCTAGATGGCCATCGACAGCAATGCGGATTCTGTGAACTTAAGCAGATCATGAAAGTGAGGGCAGGAGGGGCTGCATCAGTGCTTAGTTCTTGTGGGCCTTTCTAACATGCCCAGGAAAATGCTGTTTGCCATTTGTGGTCAGTCAGCAATTTCTCTCCAGGCCACTGACTCCAGCATGTCTCTCTTTCTCGGCAGGTGGAACGAGTGGCTTTCCTATGACATCTATCTCACTGACCTGCCACGAGCTGCCCGCCTCTGTGTGTCAATCTGCTCAGTGAAAGGCCGAAAGGGGGCCAAGGAGGTGAGCTCCTCAGGGCAGGGAGGGAGGGGGGCTGCTTCTGGAGAGGCTTCAGTGGAACCCCAGCCGAGCCTTGAAGCCAGTGAATGAGCATTAACAGAGCATACATAAGATGCTAATTAGCCACCGCATTAGGAGGCCTGTTCTTTTAGACCGCGGTGGGGTACCTCTGAGTGGGCTTAGGTTCCAGCCCCTCTCCTCTTACAAGCAAAGCACGGCTTGGGAGCCAAGTCTCACACAGCCGTGCATGGCCTGTCTGGTCTATGGAAGAACCATGGCTCAGTGAAAGAGCCTCTTCTTTGCATGCAGAAAGTCCCAGGTTCAATCCCCAGCGTCTCCAGTTGAAGGATCTGGCAGTAGGTGATGGGAAAGACCTTTCTCTGCCTGATACCCTGCAGAGCTGCTGCCAGAGTAGATAGTAATGACCTTGATGGACTGAGGGTCTGATTCTAAGGCAGCTTTGTCTGTGTGTCCACTTGGCAGGAGCACTGCCCCCTTGCCTGGGGCAACGTCAACCTCTTTGATTACAAAGACACCCTGGTGGCTGGGAAGATGGCACTGAACCTTTGGCCTGTTCCCCACGGCCTGGAGGACCTGCTCAACCCCATCGGAGTGGGGGGCTCCAACCCAAATAAGGTGAGGCTGCTCAACACAACATCAAACAGTCAGTCCTGGAACATTTATAAAGGATGGCTGTGATCACTAAGATCCAGGATGTCAGCAAGTCATGTCAGACTAACCTGATCTCTCTTTTTTGAAAAAGTTACTACCTTGCTGGATCAGGGGAATTCTGTAGACATCGTTTATCTTGATTTCAGTAAGGCCTTTGATAAAGTTCCACATAGTATTCTTGTTGACAAGTTGATACAATTTGGATCCTGCTACTGTTAGGTGGATGTATGACTAGCTGGATTTGGATCTTGTTACTGTTAGGTGGATGTATGACTAGCTGATTGCACCCAAAGAGTGCTTGTGAATGGTTGCTCATTCTCTTGGAGAGGAATGACAAGTGGAGTACCTCAAGGATCTGTCCTGGGACCTGTTTTGTTCAACATCTTCAGATGACTTGGATGAAGGAATAGAAGGAATCCTTATTAAATTTGCAGATGATACTAAATTGGGAGGGGGAGTGAATACAGTAGAAGACAGATACGGGAGGATCTTGACAGGCTGGAAAATTGGGCTAAGACAAAATAAAATGAATTTTAACAGGGATAAATATACAGTTCTGCATTTAGGTAGGAAGAATCCAATGCATAATTATAGGATGGAAAAGACTTGTCTTGGCGAAAAGGATCTAGGGGTCTTAGTGGACTATACACTGAACAAGAGTCAGAAGTGTGATGAGGTAGCTAAAAAGGCCAATGTGATTTTGGAATATATCAAAAGAAATACAGTGTCCAGATCACATGAAGTGATGGTATCGCTTTGCTCTGGTTAGACTTCACCTAGAGTATTGTATTCCGTTTTGGGCAGCACAAGTTAAGAAGGAGATAGATACGCTGGACGGTGTCCAGGGGAGGGTGACGAAGATGGTGAGGGGTCTGGCGATGAAGTCCTAGAAGGGAAGGTTGAAGGAGCTGGATATGGTTAGCCTGGAGAGGAGATGACTGAGAGGTGATAGGATCACCATCTTCAAGTACTTGAAGGGCTGTCCTATAGAGGATGGTGCAGAGTTGTTTTCTGTTGCCCCTGAAGGTAGGACCAGAACCAGTGGGTTGAAATTAAATCAGAAGAGTTTTTGGCTAACCATTAAAAAGAACTTCCTGACAGTGAGAGCAGTTCTTCATGGAACAGGCTTCCTCCTCAGGAGGTGTGGGGCTCTCCTTCCCCAGAGGTTTTTAAACAGAGGCTGGATGGCCACCTGATAGCAATGCTGATTCTGTGAATTAGTTAGATCATAAGAAGGAGGGCAGGAAGGGTTGTATCAGTGCTTAGTTCATGGCCCTTTCTTTCACGCCCAGGGAAATGCTGATTTCCACTTTGGGGTCAGTCAGCAATTTTTCCTCAAGTCAGTTTGGCCAGGGATCCTGGAGTTTTGCCATCTTCTAGGCATGGAGATGTATGTGTGTGGAGGAGGTATTTGTGAAATCCCTGCATTGTGTGGGGGTCTGTGATTCATCCGCTTCACAACATGGCACCTGTACAATGCAGAACACTTTCCCCAATTCTGTGATTCCTGTCTTGTGGATTGGGAAAGTGAAGGCTGAATGGGTCATGCTTTGCCCAGGGCTAAGGGTGAGTCACTGGCCCAGCTGGGGCTTGAACCCAGAACCCTCAGGAGAAAATCCACTTCTGGTGTTTGCTGGTAGTCAGCATTTTTCTCAACAATGAGAAAATCTCAACAAAATCTCTCCAGCGGGCCCCTCCCTATGCAGTTTTCACAGCCAGATAGCTGCCTGTTAGTTCCACACATCTTTGCATAGTGTTGTTGCGCAAAGACAGAGATTGCTATTGTCTAGTCTTGACTTGTCTCCATATTCTGGGAAGACCATTACTGGATCTTCTAGCATAAGTACTTGAAGGGCTGTCATATAGAGGATGGTGTGGAATTGTTTTCTGTGGCCCCGGAAGGTAGGACCAGAACCAATGGGTTGAAATTAAATCAAAGGAGTTTCCGGCTCAACATTAGGAAGAACTTCCTGACTGTGAGAGCGGTTCCTCAGTGGAACAGGCTTCCTACTCGGGAGGTGGTGGGCCCTCCTTCCTTGGAAGTTTTTAAACAGAGGCTAGATGGTCATCTGACAGCAATGAAGATCCTGTGAATTTAGGGGGAGGTGATTGTGAATTTCCTGCATTGTGCAGGGGGTTGGACTAGATGACCCTAGAGGTCCCTTCGAGCTCTTCTATGATTCTATGAAACTGAACTGCTGGTGAGCACATGAGAGATGGCCTTTTCAGTGGCAGCCCCATGATTATGGAACACCTTCCCTAGGGAAGTACAGTTGGGCCCCCTCACATTTGATCATCCAGAGGCAGTTGAAGACTACATTTGATTAAGTTGCCAGCAGTCCTAAACTGTAACTTTAAATTTTGGTTTTAATAATAATAATAATAAATTTATTTTTATATCCCGCCCTCCCCCGCCAAAGGCGGGCTCAGGGCGGCTTACAGCTTTAAGTATTTTGATGTACTCTGTTTTAGGTGTTTTATTTATATACTGTAAGCTGTCTTGAGCTCTGTAGGGAAGAAAAGTGACCAATGAAAGTTTTAAATCAACAAATAAGTGAACTGCTCCTTGGACGTGAGCCCGAAGCCAGCACTGCTGGGGCCGCCAGCCTTCTTGAACCTTAGAATTCTGAGCATAGTGGGTCCCACGAGGTCTCAGAACCTCCTTATAATCCCTGGGCCAAAGGAGGCCCGTCTGAAAGCGACCAGGGACAGGGCCTTCTCGATTGCAGCTCCCTGTTGGTGGAACCAGCTCCCGGAGGAGGTGAGGGCCCTGCGGAACCTTGAACAGTTCCGCAGGGCCTGTAAAACAACCCTCTTCCGGTTGGCATATAATTAACTGTGAGCAGAATGCCTGAACATTAAATCTTAAACATCAGATTACTGAATATTGGAAATTTGAAGGACTGATTTAAGGAATAGTAGCATAGTGTATATCGATGTGAGTTTTATGTATTTTTAGGCTTTTATGTATTTTATTGTATAATTTTAATTGTATTTAAATCGACCTTTGTTAGCTTTTATTGTTGTAAGCCGCCCTGAGCCCACCTTGGTGGGGTAGGGCGGGATATAAATCGAATAAAGTAAAGTAAAAGTAAAGTAAAGTAAAATGGCTGCCGTAGTGGGAGGGGGACAGCGATGACAACAGCCAAATGTAAAATGGCTGCCCTTAGATAAAAATATGGAGCAGAGGTCCATCAGTGGCTATTAGCCACAGTGTGTATATATATATGTGTGTGTGTATATATAAATTTTTTGGCCACTGTGTGACACAGAGTGTTGGACTGGAGGGGGCATTGGCCTGATCCAATATGGCTTCTTTTATGTTCTTATGTGACACAGAGTGTTGGACTGGATGGGCCATTGGCCTGATCCAACAAGGCTCATCTTATGTGACACAGAGTGTTGGACAGGAGGGGCCACTGGCCTGATTCAACACGGCTTCTCTTATGTTCTTATGTGACACAGAGTGTTGGACTGGATGGGCCATTGGCCTGATCCAACATGGCTTCTCTTATGTTCTTAAGCCATGTTGGATCAGTCCAATGGCCCATTCAGTCCAACACTCTGTGTTACACAGTGGCCAATATATATATACACACACATATACACACATACATACACACACATTGTCAATAATAGCCACTGATGGACTTCTGCTCCATATTTTTATCCAATCCCCTCTTAAAGCTGCCTCTGCTTGTAGCCATCACCACCTCCCGTGGCAGTGATTTCCACATGCTAATCACCCTTTGGGTGAAGAAGTACTTTCTTCTATCCATTTTAACCTGACTGCTCAGCAATTTCATTGAATGCCCACGAGTTCTTGTATTGTGAGAAAGGGAGAAAAGTACCGTACTTCTTTCTCTACTTTCTCTATCCCGTGCATAATCTTGTAAACCTCTATCATGTCACCCCACAGTCGACGTTTCTCCAAGCGAAAGAGCCCCAAGCATTTTAACCTTTCTTCATAGGGAAAGTGTTCCAACCCTTTAATCATTCTAGTTGCCCTTTTCTGGACTTTTTCCAATGCTATAATATCCTTTTTGAGGTGCGGTGACCAGAATTGTACACAGTACTCCAAATGAGACCGCACCATCAATTTATACAGGGGCATTATGATACTGGCTGATTTGTTTTCAATTCCGTTCCTAATAATTCCCAGCATGGCGTTGGCCTTTTTTATTGCAATCGCACAGTCTTGACATTTTCAGTGAGTTATCTACCACGATCCCAAGATCTCTGTCTTGGTCAGTCTCTGCCAGTTCACACCCCATCAACTTGTATTTGTAGCTGGGATTTTTGGCCCCAATGTGCATTACTTTGCACTTGGCCACATTGAACTGCATCTGCCACGTTGACACCCACTCACCCAGCCTCAACAGATCCCTGTGGATTGCCTCACAATCCTCTCTGGTTCTCACCACCCTGAACAATTTAGTGTCATCTGCAAACTTGGCCACTTCACTGCTTACTCCCAACTCCAAATCATTTATGAAGAAGTTAAAGAGCATTGCCCACATATGCTACAGTGAGGATCACTGCAGGAGAAGATTCAGCCCAGGAATGAACAAGAGTATCTGTCGGTGGGGGGAGGGGAGCACTGACTTCCTGACTTGCAACTTCTTAATTTGCTGTCCCACTTTCCCCTCCGCAGGAGACCCCCTGCCTGGAGCTGGAATTCACCTGGTACAGCCACACAGTCAAATTTGCTGACGCTGCTGAAATCGAGGAGCACGCCAACTGGGCCATGTCACGGGAACTGGGGCTCAACTACTGCATGGTGGGATTGGTAAGGCGGGGAGCAGCTCTGAGCTGAGGCTGATTCTGGGCTTGGAGAGGAAGGAAAGTGGAGCAGGCTGAGGAGATAATCTTCCCTCTCCCTTCTTCCAGAGTAACCGTCTGGCCCGGGACAGCTCTCTTGACGAAAGTGAACTGGAGCAACTCCGGAATATTTGCAACCGGGACCCCCTTTCAGAGATCACTGAGCAAGAAAAAGACTTCCTGTGGAGACACCGGTGTGTGGGCCAGAGCTCTGGGGCTCTCTTCTGATGGGGGGTGTGTGGGGGGGTAGCTCTTAGTTGCTTTAGCACATTTGTTGCAACCATTCCTCCAAGCTGCCTGGCATGAGAGGCGTTCTTCTTTGTTCATTTTAATCTTCTTTGAAGGGGAATGCCAGAGAGGGCCTTTTCAGGGACAGCCCCACAACTGTAGAACAGCCTCCCCAGGGAGGTGCACCCGGCTCCCCCCCTCCCTTTGGATCTTTACGAGGCAGCTGAAGATGGTTTCTCGGGACTGCATTTGGTTAAGTTCAGTAACAGCCCTGAATAGTGGTTTTGAACAATGGTTTTATGTTTTTAGTGTATTTTATTATATGTGGTTTGCCTATGTTTGTAAGCTGCCTTAAGCATTATAAGGAAGAAAAGTGGCTAATACATATGAAGGAGGTATATGTATATATGTGAAGGAGGTATATACATATATAAACCTTCCTTGGAGGTTTTTCAACAGAGGCTAGAGGGCCATCTGACAGCAATGAAGATCCTGTGGATTTAGGGGGAGGTGTTTGTGAATTTCCTGCATTGTGCAGGGGGTTGGGCTAGATGACCCTGGAGGTCCTTTCCAACTCTATGATGCTATGTTATCAGGGCTTTTTTGTAGGAAAAGCCCAGCAGGAACTCATTTGCATATTAGGTCACACCTCCTGACATCACCATTGTTTCACACAGAGCTTTTTTGTAGGAAAAACCCAGCAGGAACTTATATGCATATTAGGTCACACCTCCTGACATCACCATTGTTTCACACAGAGCTTTTTTGTAGGAAAAACCCAGCAGGAACTTATATGCATATTAGGTCACACCTCCTGACATCACCATTGTTTCACACAGAGCTTTTTTCTAGGAAAAGCCCAGCAGGAACTTATATGCATATTAGGTCACACCTCCTGACATCACCATTGTTTCACACAGAGCTTTTTTGTAGGAAAAACCCAGCAGGAATTAATATGCATATTAGGCCATGCCCCCTGATGCCAAGCCATCCGGAACTGAGTTCCTGTGCGTTCCTTCTAAAAAAAAAGAAAGAAAGCCCTGCATGTTGTAAATAAATACAACGAAAGTGAAATTGGTTAGGCTGAGAAAAACTGGCTGGCTGGTGGACATTCAGCAAGATTCCAGGGCAAGCTGGGAGGTTATTTATGAGTGCGCTGGGAGGCAGAACTCCTCTGTGGTTCAGACTCTGGGGGGAAGGGGGGTGCGTGGGTGTTACCAGTCTGCTCGTTTTCTTCCAGGCACTACTGCGTCAACATCCCAGAGACGCTCCCCAAACTCTTGCTGTCCGTCAAGTGGAATTCGCGGGATGAGGTGGCTCAGGTGAGGTTGGCGTGCGTGTCCTGTGTGGGGGAGGGGAGGGGAGGGCAGGCCTTGTGGCCCACAGCTGCCATTTCCCCACGTCTCCTGCCTCCCTTCCTGCCCCACAGATGTATTGCCTCCTCCGGGAGTGGCCCCTCATCAAACCAGAGCTCTCCATGGAACTCCTGGACTGCAATTTCCCGGACCCAGTTGTGAGGGAGTTTGCCCTGAAATGCCTCGTGAAGGGCCTGACGGACGACAAGCTCTCTCAGTATCTCATCCAACTTGTGCAGGTAATAAATAGCCTCACGGTGAGGCGGAGCCCATCTTGGTGGCCGGGTGGGTCACATGAAGACGACTTGTGGCTGTAAGTCTGGTACTCACCACAGTGAACAGCATCTGTGTGGTAGGCATTGGGCACATACCAGCCTGGGGTAAGGGGAGGGGCCATGGCTCATGGTAGAGCCTCTCCTTGGCACGCAGAAGGTCCCAGGCTCAGTCCCCAGCAGCATCTCCAGTTCAAAGGACCAGGCAGGAGGGGATGGGAAAGACCTCTGCCTGAGACCCTGCAGACTAAAGGAGAAGGGCCGTGGCTCAGTGGCAGAGCATCTGCTTGGCATGCAGAAGGTCCCAGGTTCAATCCCCAGCATCTCCAGTTAAAGGACCAGGCAGGAGGGGTTGGGAAAGACCTCTGCCTGAGACCCTGGAGACTAAAGGAGAAGGGCTGTGGCTCTGTGGCAGAGCATCTGCCTGGCATGCAGAAGGTCCCAGGTTCAATCCCCAGCATCTCCAGTTAAAGGACCAGGCAGGAGGGGATGGGAAAGACCTCTGCCTGAGACCCTGGAGACTAAAGGAGAAGGGCCGTGGCTCAGTGGCAGAGCATCTGCCTGGCATGCAGAAGGTCCCAGGTTCAGTCCCAAGCATCTCCAGTTAAAGGACCAGGCAGGAGGGGATGGGAAAGTCCTTTCTCTACCTGAGACCCTGGAAAGCGGCTGCCAGTCTGAGACCTTGATGGGCCCAGGGTCTGATTCAGTCTAAGACAACTTCACGTGTGCATGGCTCTGAGATTGTAAGTATCTAATGGAGTTTGGCACAGGGACTTATACTACAGCTTTATACCGTGCCAGAGAAATGATGCCCCATGGAGTGGAAGGAATAGGGGAGGCTGTACCTGTTGAACGTCTGCCTGTTATTCACCCAGTCGCCTTGCCAGGGAAAGAGTTTGGCTTGAAGCCATTTGCCACTGGTTGCACTGCACCTCTGGCTAGAAATCAGCCCCCCTGACTGCTCCCATCTCCTTTCGGAAGGTTCTCAAGTATGAGCAGTATTTGGACAACCCCCTGGCTCGGTTTCTGACCATGAAGGCTCTGACAAACCAGCGGATCGGACATTTCTACTTCTGGCATCTCAAGTAAGTGTGGCCCCGAGGGAAGCCAGGGCTGGGGTGTGGGAGGGAGGCCCATAGAGGAGGAGGTCTGCGGGAATGAGGTCAGAGGACGGCCACAGGGCCTCATCGGCTGCCCTTCCGTCCATGACCAGGCCAAGAATAGAAGCACGGCTACCGGCAGCACCTGCAAAACGGGACCATAGAACATGGAGAGATGCAGAAAACAGCCGCCAAAAATGATCCAGGGGCTAGAGCAGCTGCCCAGTGAGGATCAGTTAAAATACTTTGGGCTCTTTAGTGCTGAAAAGGCAAGTTCGAGGGAGACGTGATAGAGGACTTTAAAATTATGTACGGTATGGCGAGAAAGAGAGAGAAGCTTTTCTCCCTCTCTCAGAATATTAAGGTCATCCACCAAAGCTGAAGGGTGGGAGAGTCAGGACAGGCACACGGAGGTGCTTCTTCACACAGCACAGAGTTAAAGTGGTGGAACTCACTGCCACAGGACGTATTGAAGACCACCTGCTTGGGAGTGGACAAGTTTATGGAGGAAAAGGTTATCATAGTGATGGGCGTGTCCTCCCTCCAGTACCAGAGGCCTCATTAAGTCCGTTGTTGGGGAATCACAGGCGAGAGGAGCCTCTTGGGGTCTTCCTGCTCATGGGCTTCCTAGAGAGGCAGCTGGTCGGCCGCTGTGTGAGACAGGATGCTGGACTGGATGGGCCTTGGGTCTGATGATCCACTGGGGCTTTTATGTTTGTATGTTCTTAGCAGGACAATTCTATAAAAACCTGAGCCATTCATGACAATATCCTGGCAGCACACCATTGCACTATGGAACCAGCCACAACCACACTGAGATCCTCTGCTTCATAACAGAGCGCAAGAGTCTCAGCTTGTGGCTGAATGAGCTTCCACGGCATGGCCCCCTCCCACAAGAAAGTGCCCTGTTCCAAGCTTTGCCAGGCCAACCTGAAGGAGGAGAAAGAAGCTCTTCATTTACCCAGGAGATAGTGGGAAAGGCAGAATGACTGCAACATCTGGGGTCAGGAGGAAGATTTCCTTATGGTTTGATTAGAATCCTGGAGTTTGAAGGGGCAAAAAGAGAGACTGTAGTTCATCCCTCAAAGGCAAGAGTGGCCACAATTCACCCCACCCCCCACCCAGAACGTGCCTTGGCCCAAAGAGGTGGCAGGACACAGAAAACTGCCCGGGAGGTAAACGGCTTCAGGGACTCAGACTAGTGAGCCAGATGAGGAATTGTTGCTTCCAGGTTTGTCTTTTCCACTGAATTTGTTTTATTTCTAACAGTATTTTAATGGTTAAAATGTTTGATCTTTTTTTCACCACCTTGCGGACCCTGATTGGGTGGAATCAGGGTCCACAAGGGGACGGTAGCTCAGTGGAGGGATGGTAGCTCAGTGGAGGGACAGTAGCTCAGTGGTAGAACCTGTGCTTGGTAAGCAGAAGGTCCCAGGTTCAATCCCCGGCATCTCCAACTAAAAAGGGTCCAGGCAAGTAGGCGTGAAAAACCTCAGCTGGAGACCCTGGAGAGTCTGAATAGACAGACCAGTCAGAGTAGACAAGACTGACTTTGATGGACCAAAGGGGGTCTGATTCAGTATAAGGCAGCTTCATATGTTCATATTAGGGGAGGGCCGGTGGCTGAGTGGTAGAGCATCTGCTTAGTACAGGTTCAATTCCCGGCATCTTCAACTAAAAAGGGTCCAGGCAAGTAGGCATGAAAAGCTTTAGCTTGAGACCCTGGAGAGCCGCTGCCAGTCTGAATAGACAAGACTGACTTTGATGGACCCAGGGTCTGATTCAGTATAAGGCAGCTTCATAAGTATTAGGGAAGGACTCAGTGGTAGAGCATCTGCTAGGTATGCAGAAGGTCCCAGGTTCAATCCCTGGCATCTCCAACTAAAAGGGGTCCAGGCAAGTAGGTGGGAAAAACCTCAGCTTGAGACCCTGGAGAGCCGCTGCCAGTCTGAGTAGACAAGACTGACTTTGATGGACCCAGGGTCTGGGTTAGTAGAAGGCAGCTTCATATGTTCATATATATGAAAGGTAGAATAAAAATGCTGAATCTGGATGACAGAAAGAATCTTGGGACCAGGGGTCTGGAAGAGAGACTTAAGAATTGCTGTGGCTCCTTATGATCCAGGTGGGCTGCAGGAGGTGTACTCTGAGACAGGCCTTCTGTTTCCTGGATTGGCAGCAGTTCACCTGGTGCAACTGAAAAGAGAGCCGCGTGCTCTGAGATGGATCCTGTCTTGCCCCCTGCAGGTCGGAGATGCACAGCAAGCCCGTTTCTCAGCGCTTCGGGCTAATGCTGGAGGCCTTTTGTCGCGGCTGCGGGATGTACCTGAAGCACCTGAACCGGCAGGTGGAGGCCATGGAGAAACTCATCAACCTGACTGACATCCTGAAGCAAGAAAAAAAGGATGAGACGCAGAAGGTACCTGTGGTGAATCCTTTCCCCTTTCCTCATTACCCCTGCAGAAAGGCAGATGAGCACAGTCAGAGGGATTCCACAGTGATCCTCCTGTATTCTGTGGGGTTAAGCCCATCTGTTTCCTAAGCAGGTTGAGGCAGAATCTTCATGAGGAGAGGCTGGGAAACTGGTGGACAGGGGAAGCCCTCCCTCTTCCTCAGGCGTCTGTGAGTTAACAAAGTGCTGACTAGAAAAACACTTTACATATGCTCAGAGGCATTGTCTTGTTCCTTCCTTGTGCCTTTTGGTGCCCTCCCCATCCTCCCAAGATGCAGATGAAGTTTCTGGTGGAGCAAATGAGGAGGCCGGATTACATGGAGGCGCTTCAGGGCTTTATCTGTCCACTCAATCCTGTACACCAGCTCGGCAATCTCCGGTGAGACCCAGTTTTCTCTGGGGCGAGAGGAAGGTCAGCCTAACAGTTTAGAGGGGAAACTGGCCAGAGCTCCTGGATTCCTTGGAGTGGGAGGGGGGGAGAGTTGGTGGATGGAGAACCACAAAATGCCACCTCCAAAAGGGCACCTCTGACCAACGTTCCCTTTTGCACCAGGCTGGACGAGTGCCGAATCATGTCTTCTGCCAAGCGGCCGTTGTGGCTGAACTGGGAGAATCCCGACATTATGTCTGAGCTGCTGTTCACAAACCACGAGATCATTTTCAAAAACGGAGATGGTGAGCACTGAAAAGCAGCAGAGTCGGCAGGCTGGGGGAGGAGGCTGGGATAAAAACTGGACTGGCAGCTTGCTGGGGCAGGCTAAAAGATCATCTCATTTCAATGTTCTGTCTCCCAGCGGAACAGGACGGGAACATTCATTCCCAGCATCCAGTCATCTAGCTCAGTAATGCTTAAGAAGAGCCCTGCTGGATCAGCACAAAGTCCTACCGAGTCCACAATCCTGTTTCCTTCAGATGCCCTCAAGGGAGCCCACAGCCAGGGGCACAGAGACCATGACTTCCCCCTTGCTTTGTGCTCTACCCCTGATCATGGAGGTCCCAGATCTTCTTCGTGGTCTCTGTGCAGTCCCACACATGGGTTTTCCTATCAGGACGAACCCTACCTCGGAGATTTTAAAAAGCTAGCCTAGGCGTTATTTTTGGCGCGCACTCCCTCTCGCTCTGGGGAGCAGGCATCCACTGCGCATGCCTGTAGCGCGAGGGAGGCGCCCAACCCACTCAGTTTCTTTCCAACCGCCGCCCGGGATAGTCCTACCTCGTTGCGCTCCTCACTTACCTCAGATATCTAGCCTCCGTTTCTTCAAGTTTCCTCTTATTTCATCCTTCGCTATTTCTTCATATTCTTATCTTCAAAAAAAAAAAAAAAAAAAAAAATTTAGATAAATATCTTCCCCGCTTTTCCTCAGACCTCCCTTCCCCCACCCCCACCCCCCCCCCGGGCGTATGGAAGGAAGGGACAGTAAAATAACCTTCAAAAGGTGCTCGCGCTGTAGGGCGAAAATCCCTACATCGGACGGGCATTCGCTTTGCTTGTTCTGTTTGGGAGAATCCCATAAAGTGGACGCCTGTGCGCATTGCCTTCAATTCTGCAAACAGGCGCGCAAAAACAGAGCCGCTAGACTCAGAAGCCACTTAATGGAGTCTGTGCTCCAGCCTGATATGTCGCAATCTTCGTCAGCAAGTAAGTCGCCCCCCCTACTGACTCCCCAAGGGGACGGCGCAAGGTCGGCAGCTTCAGTGGCCATTGTTCCCAGCAAGCATAAGTCCGGCGATGCCGCGAAAGCCGGCGACGGCGCGAGAACGTCAGAACAAACGGCCGCGGCGACTAAACCAAAGGGCGGGAAGCACACTAAGAAACATAAGCATTCCGACCCGAAGGGCCAGAAGGATTCGAGAAAACCGTCCGATCCGAAGGCTCCGCGGAAACCGACAGACCCGAAGGACCCGAAGATTCCGAGGGACTCGAGGAAATCTTCCGAACAACAGAACGAGCCCGAATCGCAATGCGAGCCCTCCACTCCCGGATCCGACACCCAGGAAGTGACCACCCCGGCTACGGAGTCGCCGCACCAGCAGACGGAAGAAGTTATTCCTATTCCGTCCCGATCCCCTTCCCCGCAAGGATCCATGCTAGACCCTGCTCTGGAGCCGATTCGAGACCCGCAACAGTGGACTCGACACCACATCAATCCTAGATCGTTCCGCGATATGTCGAATCCCATCCAGTACAAACATGACGCTTACAGGTACTTCGATACGCATCGGTTCCCAGCCAGGTCCCCCAGCATAGAGAGATATCGGTACCATCATACGCGTTTCCCGGAGAGATCCCCTAGTAGAGGGAGGGACCGCCATCGCTACAACCCGAGATCTCGGTCCCCATCCGTGTCCCCGAGGCGACGCCATTATGCTTCAAGGTCTCCTTCCATCGAATCCCATGCATGTTGCGGATACCACCATTCTCGGTACCGAACCGATTATCACAGGAACCCATCCAAGGAAGCGACTCCTGTCCAACGGAGCAAGCAACTACCGAAACAGCCGTCTCCGACTCTTTCCACTTCGACTTCTAAACCTAGAGGTGCGATTCCAGTGGAACCCAAAAGCACGACTCCAACCAGACCGGACCCACCTGAACCCGAACCTGACTCTGATGCTGAATCCGACGCTCAATCATCGGACTCGATACAGTCCATGTCCCCTGGGTCCCCCGCCTCGGATATCGCCAAGCCCGCGGATTTGTCACCTTCCGAAGGGGCAAAGACATACCTGGACTTGATTGCCAATATGGCCTCTGCACTTAACGTAACTCTTACTTCGGATGCACCCAAGGTGACAGACGTGGTACACGACTTGGTGCACTCAGATTTACCTGCTGGTTCCTTTCTGCCGATGCTGCCGGTGCACCTAGAAGCCATCAAAGAAGCTTGGGACAACCCAGCCTCCATTCCCCCAACTTCAAAACGAATTGAATCCCTTTATAGGATCCAAGCACCGGATTCGAAATTTTTATTTAGCCATCCAGCACCGAATTCTCTGATAGTGCATTCATCTTCTAAAACTAAACAGACCCGCCACCCGGTACCCCCTGAGAAGGAAGGCAGGAAGTTAGATACTCTTGGAAGGAAAATGTATTCAATCTCGACGGCAACTGCCAAAATCAACAATTACCTAGCATACTTCGCCGCGTATTCCCACAATATCTCCTCCCAACTGAATACGCTCGTCTCTGCCCTGCCTGAGCCCTCCCAGAAACAAGCCTGCAAGCTGCTTCAGGAGCTCAACAGGATTTCAAAGCAACAGATAAACACCATCCGTCACTCTGTGGGGTGCACTTCCAAGGCGATGGCCGCCTCAATTGCCCTAAGACGACACGCTTGGCTTCGATCCTCTTCGTTGCAGCCCGATCTAAAATTCAAAATAGAAGACCTTCCCTTCGATGGACAAGGTCTCTTTAATGCCACAACGGACGATATACTGTCCACCGTGGACGACAGCCGCAAACGAGCGAAAAGATTGGGGGTAGCCCAACAGCAACAACAACAACAGAGCTATAAGCCCAGATCATGGAAACCAACGCCCTTCAAACGTTCCAGATCCCCTCGACAATCTGAATACTGGAAACGTAAGGCTCCTCCTCCAAAGCAATCCTTTAACCAGAGACAGCAGAGACCACAACCACCTAAAAAGGCTGCATCTTCATCAAAGCAGTCTCTTTGACTTTCTACCTCTACCAATTCAGCACGTCTCCAGACTTCTTCCATTTCTCGACAATTGGCAACAAATAACCACGGACAAATGGGTTCTGAACATTATTTTGAGGGGCTACTCCATAGAGTTTCAAGCACCACCAAAAAGACATCATTTTGTTTCCACTCCCCCATCACCTTCCCTTCAGGAAGAAATAGACACCTTAACAGCCAAAGCGGCTATAGAGCCTGTCCCAGTCCAGTATCATCGGACAGGTTTTTATTCCAGGTACTTTCTAGTCCCGAAAAGGGATGGGGGACAGCGCCCGATTCTGGATCTAAGAGCCCTAAACAAATTCATCCGCCACAGAAAATTCAGAATGATCACCTTACAATCGATTCTGCCCTTAATCCCCAGAAACTCCTGGATGGCACTGGTAGATTTACAGGACGCATACTTCCACCTGACAATACACCAATGCCACAGAAAGTTTCTGCGCTTCGCCGTTGGCAACAACCACTACCAGTTCCGAGCTCTGCCCTTCGGACTTTCCACGGCACCACGGACATTCACGAAATGTATGGCGGTTATTGCAGCATACCTCAGACAACGCGGCGTTGCAACCTACCCATACATAGACGATTGGCTCCTTGTGGGAGCCTCAAGGACGCAGTTGATGAAGGACATTTCCATCACACTTGCGCTCCTAGCAAACCTGGGCCTCCAGGTCAATCATCAAAAGTCACACCTTACCCCAACTCAAGACATTCAGTTTATTGGGGCTCGTTTGTGCACCACGGACCACAAGGCGTATCTTCCTGTGGACAGGATATCCTCCATTCAGACGCTGGCCACACAAATAATGCAACAACCCAAACAAGCGGCCTTCAACATTCAGCGCATGTTAGGACTTATGGCAGCCACGACGGCAGTTCTGACACACGCAAGACTACGCATGCGAACCCTACAAATCTGGTTCGTCCGCGCGTTTCGACCCCAACACCAATCTCAAGGAACGATCCTCACTGTTCCAAACCACATCCTCCCTTCGCTCGAATGGTGGACAGTTCGAGCTCACCTGCTTGCGGGAATGCCCTTTTTACGGCCAAGCCCATCAGCAGTGGTTACAACAGACGCCTCGAGATGGGGCTGGGGAGCTCATCTCGACGTACTCACGGTCCAGGGGCAATGGACACCGTACGAACAGTCGCTCCACATCAATTGCTTAGAGCTTCTAGCTGTTCACAGAGCGTTAAAATCGTTTCTTCCATCTCTTCAAGGCCTACACGTACAAATCGCCTCAGACAATGTGGCGACGGTTTTTTATATAAACAGGCAAGGAGGGACAGCATCCACCCGCCTTTGCAAAAGAGCAATGCACCTGTGGCATTGGAGTATTGCCCATCAGATCCACCTCACTGCGGTACATCTTCCTGGCGTACAGAATATTCAAGCGGACAGACTGAGCAGATATTCCATCAACGACCACGAGTGGTCACTCCACCGGTCATACCTTCTGCCAGTATTCCGGAAATTCGGAACTCCGTCAATAGATGCGTTTGCTGCACCAGACAATGCACAGTGTGCGATCTTTTTTATGAGAGGTCCGCCCTCACAACAGTCTGCAGGGGATGCCTTCATACAAACGTGGACCGGTCCACTACACTTCCTCTTCCCTCCCTTTCCGCTAATAACACGGTGCATACAGAAAATTCAACTGGACAACACAGATTGCATTCTAGTGACGCCATGGTGGCCACGCCAGCCATGGTTCACAACCCTTCTCCTCCTGTCAGAAAACACTTACCATCACTTCCCTCTGGCACACAACCTCCTGTCCCAGCAGAACGGCAGGGTTCTGCACCACGACCCGAACAGGCTTCGCCTAACGGCCTGGAGGATGTGTTCTCAGACTTTCCTGAAGGAGTAAGACACGTTCTCCTTAATGCAAGGAAACCGTCAACAAGGAAGTCATATTCCATGAAATGGAAAAGGTTTTCCATCTACGCTACCAAGCATAATTTCAGCCCCTCCTCGGCTTCCATGCCTCAAATCTTAGCGTATACACTGCATTTGTCAGAAAAGGGCCTTACGTACTCCTCTCTGAAGGTGCACCTGGCAGCAATCTCAGCTTTTCACCCGCATGTACAGGGTCGAACTGTTTTCTCACACCCTGCTGCGAAATCCTTCTTAAAGGGAATCTTACATTTGCACCCACCACTGCGGCAAATGTATCCTAGCTGGAGTTTGTCACTAGTGCTTAGCCAACTAGTAAAACCGCCTTTCGAACCTATGGCTACGATACCACTTCACCTCCTCTCATGGAAAACGGCACTTTTAGTTGCACTCACCTCTGCTAAAAGAGCAAGTGATCTCTGCGCGTTCAGAGCGGACTCGCCTTACACCATGTTTCACCATGATAAGGTGGTGTTACGGCCAGATCCCGCTTTCTTACCGAAGGTGGTCTCCGCATTCCATCTGCATAGAACCACTACCTTACCTGCTTTTTTCCAACGGCCTACGGATAAGGGCCAAGAAGCTCTACACTGTCTAGACATGAGAAGAGCACTCGCCTTTTATATAGATAGAACTGCATCGTTCCGCACAGACTCCAGACTTTTTGTGGCCTACGGCCGCCGTCATAAGGGAAAAAAGATATCTACACAGAGACTATCAAAATGGTTGGTTGCTGCTATAG
Source organism: Heteronotia binoei (assembly GCF_032191835.1). NCBI lineage: Eukaryota > Metazoa > Chordata > Lepidosauria > Squamata > Gekkonidae > Heteronotia > Heteronotia binoei. Next base: position 1,389,233 of record NC_083237.1, on the reverse strand, counting down.
AGCTGTGCTACAAACTCGCGAAGCAACCAGTCCCATCTGCCATAAGAGCTCATTCTACAAGAGCTTTGTCAACGTCATCTGCCCTTGCCAGGGGTGTATCCATGGAGGACATTTGCGCTGCTGCCGCTTGGTCTTCCTCCTCGACCTTCGCCATGCACTACGCTTTGGACGTTCGTGCTAGGCGGGATGCATCCTTCGGACAGGCAGTTCTTCGCTCCATCTTTGACTAAGAAGCTGGTCCGGGCTTGGTGAGTAGTTACTTACCTTATAGCCTATAATGTGCTGACTATGTTGCACTAACCTTTGCACTATTTCTTCCTCCAACTCTAGTGCCAGCACCCACCGCCTTGCAGGTCAGCTTATCAGTCACCCATGTGTGGGACTGCACAGAGACCACGAAGAAGATAAACAGGTTACTCACCTGTAATTGATGATCTTCGAGTGGTCATCTGTGCAGTCACACACGCCCGCCCAGCCGTCCCCGCTGCTGGCTACTTGTCTTATATATCCGCGCTCCTATTATGTCAGCGGCGGGGAAAGAAACTGAGTGGGTTGGGCGCCTCCCTCGCGCTACAGGCATGCGCAGTGGATGCCTGCTCCCCAGAGCGAGAGGGAGTGCGCGCCAAAAATAACGCCTAGGCTAGCTTTTTAAAATCTCCGAGGTAGGGTTCGTCCTGATAGGAAAACCCATGTGTGTGACTGCACAGATGACCACTCGAAGATCATCAATTACAGGTGAGTAACCTGTTTTTATCGGTTCTCCTCCATGAATTTGGACCCCTTGTACGGCTGTCAAAGCCACCAGTCGTCACCAGCAAGTCCCATAAAGGATTTCTTTGGCTTCTCCCTGCCATTTTCAAAGCGGGGCTGCAAGTTCCAGCAGTACAAGAGAACAGCTCTTTCTCTGCTCTGCCTCTGCATCCTGCCTCCATAGCTTCATCTGACACTTTCCCCAAACCCTGTTCATGGCCGTTCTAAAACATCACCCCCTGAGGGAGACCAAACCCAGCCTGGGAGAAAGAAAGTTATTCGTTCTCTCAAAAGAATGCCTCTGCGCTGGGCTCAGTGATCCCTCCCATGCCCATGACTAGCAGCCACTGACAGACGTCTCCTCCACGAATCTGTCCAGTTCCCATCACTGCATCATCCAGCAGTGAATTCCACATTTAAATCAGTCTCTGTGTAAAGTCCCCTCCCCGGGACTGTCCTTATTTTTGCCTTTGCTCCGTTGTTCCTAGACCTCCGGCAAGATATGCTCACCCTACAGATCATCCGGATCATGGAGAGCATGTGGCAGAACCAGGGGCTGGATCTTCGGTAAGCAGGTTGGTGGGGTGTGAAGCGGCCTGTAGCTGACCCTAGCCGTCCACACCTCAGCTCCCTCTCGCCTGTGGGTGTGGCCCAGGGCCTGGGGTGGGCGTAGAGCCAAGCAGCCTGGACTTGCCGTTTACAGTCACCCCCTGCAGCAGCTTCTCATGCAGACTGGGAGACCTTTCACTGCGTCACTGCAGCCTCCTCCATCGCCGCACAAAGGCTGCCCAACACAAGCCGCTCAGCCCCATGGGAACGATCAAAGGGGGCTCCACCCTTAGCTTAGGAGCCGCCACAGGGCAGGGGTAGGAGAGCCAGTTTGGTATAGTGGTTAATAGTGGGGGACTCTTATCTGGAGATAGCAGTCAGTTGGCACAGAATGGTAAAGCAGCAGTACTGCAGTACTGTGGTCTGAATTCTCTGCTCACGACCTGAGTTCGATTCCAGCGGAAGCTGGTTCAGGTAGCCAGCCCAAGGTTGACTCAGCCTTCCATCCTTCCGAGGTCGGTAAAATGAGTACCCAGCTTGCTGGGGGGGAAGTGTAAAAGACTGGGGAAGGCCATGGCAAACCACCCTGTAAAAAAGTCTGCCATGAAAATGTTGTGAAAGCAACGTCACCCCAGAGTCGGAAACGACTGGTGCTTGCACAAGGGACCTTTCCTTTTCCTTATCTGGAGAACTTGGGGGCTTGATTCCCCACTCCTCCTCCACATGAAGCTGCTGGGTGACCTTGGGCCAGTCACAGTTCTCTCGGAGCTGTCTTCTCACGAGAAGTTGTCTCAGCCCCACCTTCCTCACAGGGTGTCTGTTGTGGGGAGAGGAAGGCAATTGTAAGCTGCTCTGAGACTCCCAAGTGAAGGGTGGGGTATAAACCCAATCTCCTCCTCCATCTGACACTTTCTGGTCTTCTCCTGGGCCCCTTGTAGGATGCTGCCGTACGGGTGCCTGTCCATCGGGGACTGCGTGGGCCTCATCGAGGTGGTGAAGAGCTCCCACACCATCATGCAGATCCAGTGCAAGGGAGGCCTGAAGGGGGCGCTGCAGTTCAACAGCAATGCCCTGCACCACTGGCTGAAGGACAAGAACAAGGGAGAGGGGTCAGCTTAATTTAATTTGATTTCATTTTTGAGTTTATATCCCGCCTGATCCCACAAGCGGGCTCAGGGCAGTTTACAACATCAGCAAACACCAGGGCAACCAGAGGGAGTGAGGGGGCTTGTGATGCACGTCTTTGTTGCACAAAGATGTTAGAAGGGACCATGAAGGATCAGACCAAAAGGCCACACATGACCACAGCAGCTGCCTTTTCTGTGGGGTTCTTTTTAGCTCTTGTAACATAAGAACTTCAGAAGAGCCCTGCTGAGTCAGACCAGGGAGGGTCCATCCAGTCCAGCCTCCTGTCTCACAGAGTGGCCACCCAGTTCCTCTGGAGGGCCAACAACAGGGCAGAGAGGCCGAGGCCTTCATAAGAACCTCAGAAGAGCCCTGCTGGGTCAGACCAATGAGGGTCCATCCGTCCCGCCTCCTATCTCACACAGTGGCCAACCAGTTCCTCTGGAGGGCCAACAGCAGGGCAGAGAGGCCGAGGCTTTCACCTGAGGAGAACCTCAGAAGAGCCCTGCTGGATCAGACAAGGGAGGGTCCATCTAGTCCAGCCTCCTGTCTCACACAGTGGCCGACCAGTTCCTCTGAAGGGCCAACAACAGGGCAGAGAGGCCGAGGCCTTCCCCTGAGAAGAACCTCAGGAGAGCCCTGCTGGATCAGACTATTGAGGGTCCATCTAGTCCAGCCTCCAGTCTCACACAGTGGCCAACCAGTTCCTCTGGAGGGCCAACAACAGGGCAGAGAGGCCGAGGCCTTCCCCTGAGAAGAACATCAGAAGAGCCCTGCTGGATCAGACCAGGGAGAGTCCATCTAGTCTAGCCTCCTGTTTCACACAGTGGCCTACCAGTTCCTCTGGAGGGCCAACAACAGGGCAAAGAGACCGAGGCCTTCCCCTGATGCTGCCTCCTGGCACTGAGATCCAGAGACTGACTTGCCTCTGGAGGTTCCTTTTAGTCACCATGACTAGCAGCCACTGACAGACGTCTCCTCCATGAATCTGTCCAGTTCCCATCACTGCATCCTCCAGCAGTGACTTCCACATTTAAATCAGTCTCTGTGTAAAGAACTCTTTCTTTTTGTGCATCCCCCTTCATTTTGTGAATTTGCCAAGCCTTTTGAAAACCCCATCTGAATGAGTGGCCCTCCCCGCACCCTGAGACAGCAGATGCCATAAATGAAGGATCTCCATTCCCTTCTGGGAAGCGTCACTTTCTGTGGGGTGGAGCTGGAAGCTGGACAGGAAGCTTGCTAGTCCAGGAGGCAATCTGGAGTGTAGAGAAAGGGAGGGAGGGAATACCAGGGGCTGTGGGTGTCCGGGGGTCAGTCAGAGGACTCAGGGGCCTGCCATTGAGACTGGCTCAGCCTGGAAGACAACCTGGTGGAGTTGGGAAGGGGGCTTTTGTGAAACTGACCATTTTCTTGCCCGGTGTAGTTACGATGCTGCCATTGACCTCTTCACGCGCTCCTGTGCTGGCTACTGCGTGGCAACATTTATTCTGGGCATTGGGGACCGGCACAACAGCAACATCATGGTCAAGGATGATGGACAGGTGAGAGATATCCTGCCACCTTCCCTCCCACCCACCAGAGAAAGGAGTGCCTCAGTGACAGACCATGTTCTTTGAACGTAGAAGGTTTCAAGTTTAATTTGATTTATACCCCGCCCTCCCGGCCAAGGCAGACTCAGGTTCAGAAAATCCCAGGTTCAGTCCCCAGCATCTCTAGTTAAAAGGACCAGGCTGTAGGTGATGGGAAAGATGTCCAGCCTGAGACCTTGGAGAGCCACTGCTAGGCTGAGTAGACAGTAGAAGAAGAAGATATTGGATTTATATCCCGCCCTCCACTCCGAAGAGTCTCAGAGCGGCTCACAATCTCCTTTCCCTTCCTCCCCCACAACGGACAACCTGTGAGGTAGATGAAGATATTGGATTTATATCCCGCCCTCCACTCCGAAGAGTCTCAGAGCGGCTCACAATCTCCTTTCCCTTCCTCCCACCCAACAGACACCCTGTGAGGTGGGTGGGGCTGAGAGAGCTCTCCCAGCAGCTGCCCTTTCAAGGACAGAGTCCCAGAGCAGCTCACAATCTCCTTTCCCTTCCTCCCCCACAACAGACACCTTGTGAGGTGGGTGGGCCTGAGAGAGCTCTCCCAGCAGCTGCCCTTTCAAGGAGTCCCAGAGCAGCTCACAATCTCCTTTCCCTTCCTCCCCCACAACAGACACCCTGTGAGGTAGATGAAGATATTGGATTTATATCCCGCCCTCCACTCCGAAGAGTCTCAGAGCGGCTCACAATCTCCTTTCCCTTCCTCCCCCACAACAGACACCTTGTGAGGTGGGTGGGGCTGAGAAAGCTCTCCCAGCAGCTGCCCTTTCAAGGACAGAGTCCCAGAGCAGCTCACAATCTCCTTTCCCTTCCTCCCTCACAACAGACACCTTGTGAGGTGGGTGGGGCTGAGAGAGCTCTCCCAGCAGCTGCCCTTTCAAGGACAGAGTCCCAGAGCAGCTCACAATCTCCTTTCCCTTCTTCCCCCACAACAGACACCCTGTGAGGTAGATGAAGATATTGGATTTATATCCTGCCCTCTACTCCAAAGAGTCTCAGAGCGGCTCACAATCTCCTTTCCCTTCCTCCCCCACAACAGATACCTTGTGAGGTGGGTGGGGCTGAGAGAGCTCTCCCAGCAGCTGCCCTTTCAAGGGCAACCTCTGCCAGGGCAATGACTGACCCAAGGCCATTCCAGCAGGTGAAAGTGGAGGAGTGGGGAATCAAACCCGGTTCTCCCTTAACCACTACACCAAACTGGCTCTCCTTGGCCTTGATGGACTGAAGGGGGGATCTGATTCAGCCTAAGGCAGATTCGTGTATTTCCCTCGTGCCTTTGCCCTCAAGGGTTCTGGACTGGTGCCCCGCTGGGGACAATGAAGCTCCGTGCTGAGTGATGCTCTGCCCTCCCTCTCTTCTCCCCCTCCCCGTTTGCCCCTTCAGCTGTTCCATATAGATTTTGGGCACTTCCTGGACCACAAGAAGAAGAAATTTGGCTACAAGCGGGAGCGAGTCCCCTTTGTCCTCACCCAGGACTTCCTCATTGTCATCAGCAAGGGGGTGCAGGAGTGCACAAAGACGAAAGAGTTTGAGAGGTAACAGCCCAGGCGGCTCAGCGCTTGTCCTGCAGGGGCAGTGAAGGGGTTCTTGTTTGGCCTTCCTCCCCATTCCTGCAAACAACTCACTGGTCTAAGCCAGCAGATGAAATGTAAGAAACACTCAAGCCAATGGAATAGCTCCACGCTGACAGGCACATCAGCAGAAGCCCTCCGGTCCTCCCCCCAGAGAAGGGGTCCACGGAGTGGCTGCTGCGGGAGGTCGAGCCAGCCACAGAATTCCACAAGAGAGGCAGTGCATGACTCTTAGCTGACACTATTTGACATTCCAGGAGGAAACTCTGTTTAACAGGATGCCTTGTGAGGTTAATCCATGGTTTACAGATATTTTCTTACATATGAACAGCTTCCCTTCAGTCACACAGTAAGGTTCCTTGTGCTGTGCTGGCAGCTGCACATGCCAATCAAACCCCAGTGGCCAATCAGAAGCCCTCCTGGGGAAGAGCCCCTACCTGGCCCCACCCACTCCCTAAAAACACTTGGCAGGCACCAGGAAAGGTGTTGGCAGGTGGCATGGGCCCCATGGGCACCATGTTGGGGATTCCCTGCTCTAAAGGTGTGACCAAGACAACCGTAAAGGCAGCAGGCAGCCTGCCCAGTGAGAATGCCTATCTGCCTGCCTTCAGCCACAGCCTTCAAAGGACTTGCAAATACCCTGAAAGTCTTGCTGGTCTCTGAGGTTCTGCCAGACCTGGATATAGCCCTTATACAGGCCACATCAGCTTGCTTGGTGCTTATTTCTGCAGGGGCGGGGGAGGCTCGTTTTGTCCTGTCTAGCTGCTCTTTGGGTTTTCTGGGAAATGCAGGAGCACAACCTTGCAGGCCTCCTCTGTTTGCCTAAGCCGACAGCTCGCTCTGCCCCCTGGCAGGTTCCAGGAGATGTGCTACAAGGCCTACTTGACCATCCGTCAACACGCCAACCTGCTGATCAACCTCTTCTCCATGATGCTGGGCTCCGGGATGCCGGAGCTCCAGTCCTTCGACGACGTGGCGTACCTGCGCAAGACCCTGGCCCTGGACAAGTCCGAGCAGGAGGCCCTCGAGTACTTCACCAAGCAGATGAACGAGGCCCACCACGGCGGGTGGACCACCAAGATGGACTGGATTTTCCACACCATCCGCCACATGCCCTTGAGCGAGGCAAGCCACGACTGAGGGACACAGCCGGGGGAGAGAACGCGCAGGCCCTCAGAGAGGCGGGGGCCAGGACAGCCCACTCCCTGCTTCAGATGTCCTAGGTAACCTGGTCCCTTGTTCTCTCGCAGAGAGACTCTGAGAGGCCTGCTTCTTCGCTTGAAGAAGGTGAGAGGAGAGGCCCAGAGGGGAAGAAGTCAGGTTAAGGAGGAGGCGGAGAAGAAAGCGGCAGCCCAGGTGCCCTTGGGGCCTATCAGGAGAGAGAGCGGCATTCAGATGAGACCCCCCCACCCCATTTTCTCTTCCACAGAACTTAAATTCTCTCCCTTTCATTCATTTCTGGGCTAAACAGGAGTCCCCCTCCTCTCCCCTCCCCTCCCCTCTGGGCACCTTTTTACTTGAATCCTCCATCTTTCCTCCTGCCCCCTCTTGTAATTCCTTGGGAATAAGATGGAGAGAGTGAGGAGGGGAGCAGGATGTGGGGGCAGGGGGGGAGTGTGAAGACACCTTTTCTGTTTCAGGGTGGACAGGAAGAGAAAGAAACAATACTTGAACATGTCCAGAATTGGAAAGGGAAAAAATAATAATTTTCTTTCTTTTCTTTTTTTTTCAAATAAAATTTTAAAAGAAAGAATTTGGATTGGGAGGGGAAAGCGTGGCTTTGCTTTGGGTTGGTAAAGGGGAGAGGACCGATGAGGGTCTTTGTGACTGTTCTTGAGATGGGTCCTTCCCTGCCTCTTTGAACTCTTTGGGGGGAGCCCCTACAGCTGGAGGTTTTGCCCCACTCCAGAGGGGTCACACTGAAGTCTGTGGCAGCAGAAATTAATAGCGGTCTCGTACCATTCCGTTCCTGTCAAATGTTCCCAGTGGCTCAAAGGGTGATTAACATGTGGAATTCACTGCCACAGGAGGTGGTGGCGGCCACAAGCATGGCCACCTTCAAGAGGGGGTTAGATAAAAATATGGAGCAGAGGTCCATCAGTGGCTATTAGCCACAGTGTGTGTGTGTGTGTGTGTGTGTGTGTATTTGGCCGCTGTGTGACACAGAGTGTTGGACTGGATGGGCCATTGGCCTGATCCAACATGGCTTCTCTTGTGTTCTTATGTGTGACACAGAATGTTGGACTGGATGGGCCATTGGCCTGATCCAACATGGCTTCTCTTGTGTTCTTATGTTCTTATGCTCAGCCAGAGCACCCTAAATGGTTCAATCCTGTGGCACTACAAAGACTGACAACATTTATTGCAGCAGTAGTGGGCACAGAAGCTGCTTTGGACTGAATCAGACCCCCCCCCTTGGTCCATCAAGGTCATTGTTGTCTACTCAGACTGGCAGCTGCTCTCCAGAGTCTCAGGTCTTTCACATCACCTCCTGCCAGGTCTTTTTTTTTTTTTTTAAACTAGAGATACTTTCTGCATGCCCAGCAGATGCTCTGCCACTGAGCCGCAGCTCCTCCCACAAGGTTTTAAGATGCCACAAAACTTCGCTGTCTTTGGCATTGCATGGCTCTGAGCTCAGAGTGAGTGTAGCTGCTTAGAACACCCCCCCCCCCTTGAGGGACAGGCTGTGGCCCCTGCAGACTGTGGAAGCCCAGAGGATCCTGCCTGGCTGGAGGGAAGGAGACTGGCGGGATCTCATGATTTTGGAAGAAGGCAGTCCAGAACTTACAGTTTGTCTAACTCCTGAAATCCCTTTGCGGGAGGGGAAGGGGGAGCCAGTTCGGTGTAGTGGTGAAGTGTGCGGACTCTTATCTGGGAGAACCGGGTTTGATTCCCCCCTTCCTCCACTTGCACCTGCTAGCATGGCCTTGGGTCAGCCATAGCTCTAATAGAGAGCCAGTTTGGTGTAGTGGTTAAGTGTGCAGACTCTTATCTGGGAGAACCGGGTTTGATTCCCCCCTTCCTCCACTTGCAGCTGCTGGCATGGCCTTGGGTCAGCCATAGCTCTAATAGAGAGCCAGTTTGGTGTAGTGGTTAAGTGTGCAGACTCTTATCTGGGAGAACCGGGTTTGATTCCCCACTCCTCCACTTGCAGCTGCTGGAATGGCCTTGGGTCAGCCAGAGCTCTGGCAGAAGTTGTCCTTGAAAGGGCAGCTGCTGTGAGAGCCCTCTCAGCCCCATCCACCTCACAGGGTGTCTGTTGAGGGGGAGGAAGGGAAAGGAGATTGTAGGCCGCTCTGAGACTCTGTCCTTGAAAGGGCAGCTACCATGAGAGCTCTCAGCCCCACCCACCTCACAGGGTGTCTGTTGTGGGGGAGGAAGATAAAGATTGTGAGCTGCTCTGAGACTCTGAAATTCAGAGTGGAGGACAGGATATAAATCTAATGTCTTCTTCTTCTTAATAGAAGGGGGGGTAGATCCAGCCAGCTTCTTCACTCAGTCTTGCCCAGTCCCTTCCTTGCTCCTGGCCCCCTCCACATAGCTTTTGTCCCCACAGGCTGAAGAATCACAAATATTGCCTCTTTGGTGGTTAAATGAGACCTTTCCTTCACCAGCGGAAGAGCTGATTGGATCCAGTTCAGTATTTCAGCCCTAAAGGAAAACGAACTCTGCATATTTCCTCCAAGAGGCATCAGGTTGGGGGTCGGGGTGGGGGGAACAATGACACCACTGTGACAAGAAATAATTTATAGTGATCTCTGCCACTGATAAATTAACAAGTTTCCCAGTTAACATTAACAAGGGAGGGTAGCTTTTCATCCTATCACATAGCAATAAACATTTATAGAGATCCCTGCCACTGAGAAATCATTAAGTGGAGGAGGTGGGGTTTAACACTGGTGCAATTAACACGTTAAACGGTGCGGGGCGGGGGGGCTGCCAAACAAGAAGGTAAACACAGGATTTGACCTTATTACATAGCAATAAATCAGTCCAATTTATAGCAGACCCTGCAGCTGATAAATTAGGGGAGAGGAAATGTACAAAGAGGGGGGATTAAAGGGTGGGGGGCTACAACCACAGCCTCCCATGCTATTGCATGGCAATACGTGAACCATTTATAGTGACCACTGCCACTGATACATTCAAAATGGGAAGGGAAGGACGATAAGGAAGCGGTAGGGAGGGATCAGTGCTGACAGGATGAGTAGGACAGGGAGAAGAAGTAGAATTCTGGGAATGCATCGCTTCCCCTAATGGAACTGCAATGCCACCAATTAGGGCTGCTATTGGATTCCAGAAGTGGAATTGGGATAGCCCCGGGGGTGTAAAGCAGTGGCTTATTTTGAAATTTCCAATCGCAGGTTTCAATTTTGAAAATCATTTCAGCTCTGATAGGGATGGGGATCCTGGTCCGCATCTGGCTGGCCTCAGAAGTTGGTGTCTATGTCCCAGACGTCCCCGCTCAGGGCGTTGGCCGCCCCCTGGAGCGTCCAGGTGACAAGGGCCAGCTGGCGGCGGAAGAGGACTTCGTCAAAATGTTCCGGTGCTTCTCGCAGACGGCTGACGTGCTCGAGCAGGGCAGCCACAGTGTGGGGGCCGTGGCCATGCAAAATGTGCCGGAAGGGGGTTTCCGTGACTGCCACGTACTGGGAGAGGAAGTAGAACTCCACCTGGGACAAAGAAGAGGTGCCGTGAGCAGAAACAGAGGCCCCCAAACCTCAACTCTTCACAGGCTTCTGAGGGAGGGTCCACCAGTGGCGTGTCAAAGTGTGGCACAAGGAGCCAACCCATGTCTGTGCGAGGAGGAAACTCGCTCAGGGAGGAAGAGAAGACGGCTCTTTTTTATTTCAGATTTATTCATCTGGAATATTGGCCGGTCTGCATTTGCCGTCTATTCTGTGGATTCCACTAGGAAGCCTGCATTTGAAAACGGGGGACGCAAACTCCTTTTTGACACTCTTGAAGCACCCTGTTTAAGAGCACACTTGCTCTGTGCTCAGGGTGCAGAAGATGCTCCCCAGCAGTATTTATCAACACTACTGATAAATCTTGCTGGTAGGGTTGCCACGTCCAGTTCAAGAACTATCTGGGGACTTTGGGGGTGGAGCCAGGAGACCTGGGGTGGAGCCAGAAGCAAGCTTAAGCACAATTCAACTCCAAAGGGAGTTCTCTCACAATCACATTGAAAGGGACAGCGCACTTTTGAAATGCTTTCCTTCCATAAGAAATCATGAAGGATAGGGGCACCTTGTTTGGGGGCTCATAGAATTGGACCCCCTGGTCCAATCTTTTTGAAATTTGGAGGGTACTTTGGGGAGAGACACTAGATGCCATACTGAAAATCTGGTGCCTCTACCTCAAAAAACAGCTCCCCCAGAGCCCCAGATACCCGCGGATCAATTCTCCATTATTCTCTATGGGAATAAATCTCTATAGGGAATAATGGGGTGCCCAGCAGGCATTTCCCTCCCCTCCCCCCGCTTTCTGATGACCATGAAGTGGGGGGAGGACCTCCAAACTGTGGGATCCCCTGCTCCCACCTGGGGATTGGCAACCCTACTTGCTGGTCTCTAACAAGGTGCTCCTGGATTTAAATCTAGCTGTTCTACCGCAGACCAGCACAGGAGCCCTCTGCAACTTCTAATAGAGCAGGGATCCCCGGTGCTGTGCCTTTGAGCCCCCGAGCACCACCACAGCCTTTCCTGGCTCCTACCAAAGAGGGCCAGGCCAGGTGGGGCCTTTGTCCAGCAAAATTGGCCACTGGAGATTTCATTAAAATCCTTGCTTTGCCAGCAGCTGGCCACCACAGCACAAGGATCTTCACTGTGTGACTGAAGGGCAGCTGTGGCAACTGTTGTGCGTCTGGCTCCACCTCCAACGGCAGCCATTTTGTGGCTGCACCCCACACACACACACACTGTCAATTCCAAACGTGCCCACAGACTCCAACAGGCTGGGGACTCCTGCTATGGAGAAATGCAAACACGTGCTAATAATCCACCCTCCCCCACAGTCCTTTTTTGTCTCACCCGCATAATTCGGACGTTGTACATGCGCAAGAGTCTCTCGTTATGTTCCTCAGAGCTGTAGATGTCCTTGCGCAGTTTCTCGGCTGCCCGCGCATAATCACCCCGGGCTGAGTAAATCCACTGCAGGGTCAGGCCGCGGCTCTGGAGAGGGGGAAGAAAGTATCACAGAGAAAGTCGAGCGTTCTAGAGTGGCCCCCGACAACTCCAGTTAAAGACAGATCAGGCAACAGGTGATGCGAAGAGACCCTGGAGAGCTGCTGCCGGTCTGAGTGGACAATCTGGACTTGGATGGACCAAGAGGGTCTGATTCAGTAGAAGGCAGCTTCACATGTGTTTGTGTGGCAGGCCCAACGGATCCAGCAGAATGGTGTGCTTGGGGACGAGAGTGGAGGCGGGCATCTCGGCATGTTCTCACCACCCCTGACAGGAAAAGGGTGTCTGCGCCAGACAGTGGCTCTTTAGCTGGAACGGCTGAAGAGAACCTCCGAGTTCAGTTCAATTCAAATTCAGTAGCACCTTACAACAAGATTTCCGGGGTATGAAAGTTCATACCCCCAAAATCTTGCTGGCCTCTAACAAGGTGCTCCTGGATTCTACCACAGACCAGCACAGGAACCCTCTGAAACGGACCAGTTTTGCACTAGACCTTTTAATCCTGGTTTAACTCTGCCCCCAAACTGACATTCTACACTAGAATCAGAGAAACCAACTCTATGATGATTTCAGTGTAGAATGTCACCTTGGGGACAGGGCTAAACCAGGATTAAAAGTCTAATGTGAAATTGGTCACTATCTCCAGGTTGAGGGACGGTCCTAGACTGTCTGGCACCCTAGGCAAGGCACCCGCCCTGCACTGATGATGTCACTGAGTCACATGGGGGGGAAGCCCAATTTGGCGCCCCCAAAAGGCTGGCGCTCTAGGCCTTGCCTAGTGGCACAGCTGGCCCTGCCCAGGTTCTTCAGTGGTAGTTTGCCTTTGCCTGTGGGCTGCTAGGGCATACGCCAGCTGTAGTGGGGAGAGGCGTGGTCCTCTGTGCCTCGCTTGTGGGACTTGTAGGACCAGACCAAGCTCTGGCCTGATGGTCGACAGAGGAGGCTTTGGGGGCTGCAGCTGCACAGCTCCGAGGCGCTCCAGTATGTATCACAAGAAGCTTTTGCCTTCTGGTGAAAGGAGCTGGGAGCACACAGAGCTGCTGGGCAACAGTTGCAAGTCCCCCAATTTGGTGTGATCAGAATCGGGACCAAAACTGGACACTCCCCCTGCTGCGGAGAAGTGAGCTTGTGATGGTGCTCAGCAGTCAGTATGGCAAGTCCATTCATCCGAATGGTGGGGGGGGGGGTGGATTCCAGCTGGAAAAATCTGAGATTTCATCTTTGCCCCCTGCCTGTGTTTCTTGCATACTTCTGGATTCAAGAAGGAGTCCATAAAGAGACCATCTGGAGACACCCTTGTTGAGCCTGTGTGAATTCAGCCCCAGTCGTTTCCCCTAGGACAGGTTCCCCACTATAATGCCCACCCTTCCCTTGGCACCCACTAAGTTTTCCAGCAAGGCCAGTTACTGACTGTCCTCAATCAAATGAAAGAGGTTTTCACCAAAGAATCGAGAGGATGGGTCTTTCCTAAGTCAACACGTGATCCCATTCCCCCCTTCGGTGTTTCCTTCTTCCCTGGAAGAGGGAGGAATTCTAGGTGGCTCCTCTCCTGTGGCAGCCATTTTCGGGAAGGGATGGTGGCTCAATGGTAGAGCATCTGCTTGGGAAGCAGAAAGTCCCAGGTTCAATCCCCGGCATCTCCAACTAAAAAGGGTCCAGGCAAGTGGGCATGAAAAACCTCAGTCTGAGACCCTGGACAGCCGCTGCCAGTCTGAGTAGACAAGACTGGCTGTGATGGACCAAGAGTCTGATTCAGTATAAGGCAGCTTCATACGTTCACTCACCACCGCTCTCAAAAATGCAATTGTGCCCGCAGGCCTGAAATGGTTGAGAACCCCTTGGGTAGGAAATTTCCCTAGGAAAGTCACTGCAGCCTTTGTAAGGTAGATGGATGGGGCTGTATGTATAAAAACCTTAATTAAAGATTGGTCTTCTAAGAGGGACTCTCCCCCCGCCCTCTCCTCTAGTAGACTTCTCCGCCATTTCCCTTCCCCCCAAGAAGATCTCAGCTGCTCACCTTCAGCAGTGCCGTGTATTCATTGAAGCGGGTGATGTGCTGCAAGAGAACCTCTCCGTAGCATCCATAGTCAAGGGGCAAGAGGTGGTCGTGGGTCAGCTTCATCAGTAGGTGACCCACAACCTCAGCTACGGTTTTGGCTACGGCGGGGAGGCGCCCGTGGAGAGCGCGGTTGAGGTTATCGTAGGTGTCAGCCATGGTGTTCAGGAAGGGGTAGGGACGGGACGCCTGCAATCAAAGAACCAGACAGAGGTGGAGAGGAGAGCACGGACGCTACGGGAAGGCTAAAGCAAGTGGCCCCGTTGCCTCCGTTCATGCATTTGTCCTAAGGCCAGAGCTAAGCTATTCCATAGCTAAGGAACCAGGGAAGTTCCTGACGTGCCCTTGCTTATTTTTGGCACTGTCTGGGGTTGGTTGCTTTCTCAGTTGCCCTCGACTTTATTCTGGCTTCAGATGTGCCAGCCCTGAAAAGAGTTCTTGTTTCCTTGGCTTTCTGAATGGGGAAAAGAGCTGAAACCTGAAACACTGAGTTCAGTCTAAATGTTGACTTTAACAGTGTGTAGGAGTGGGGTTCATTGCCAGGGGCATGAAGGGAGACTATGAAACTAGGGGCCCATGCTGCCTCCTCCCATGTCACTGCCTTTTGGGTTGGAGCCAGTGGCAGTAGTTGTGGCTTAGAGCCCCCAAAATCTTCTCAGACACTAGTGGACTCCAAGCTAGCTCCTAAATTCCCAACACTCAAACCCTGTTTTCTTCCAGGAAGAACACAAAGCAGAAAGGGGGGGGGGAGAGGAGGGGGAAACTCACCTCTGCAAAGGAGAATTCCACAGCAGGGACACCCCCAAATGCGGTGAAGGCGAAGGCACTGCTGTCCATGGGGAGAGGATGGATTCTGGGGCAAAGGAGGTTGGGAAAGTCTTGTCAAAGAGAGGAAAGGGGAAATACTACACAGGGCAGGGGGGTCCCTCTTCCAGGTGGTGCTTGGCTCTGGGTGGTGAAGGGGGTGACACTCTGCATATAAACAGAGGCACTCTTCCCTTCAGCAGTACTGCAGCATTCCTGGTTCTAGCCCCTACGTCAACAATGGGGTCAAGCCAGCCTCAGATAAAGGGGATAAAGGCAGATGGTCAGCCATTGAAGGAGGGCAGGAGGCTGAGAGAGGGCCCAGGCCTGAGTTCTTACACCTCGCTCTGCCACGGCCGGCCGTGTTCCATCACCTGGTCAAAGATGCTTTGGTCACTGCGGTTTGGACTATCAACCTGCAGAAGAATCATAGAATCCTAGAGTTGGAAGGGACCTCTAGGGTCATCTAGTCCAACCCGCTGTACAATGCAGGGAACTCACAAACACCTCCCCCTAAATTCACAGATGACAGATGCTGTCAGATGGCCATCTAGCCTCTGTTGCAAAACCTCCAAGGCAGGAGAGCCCACCACCTCCCAAGGAGGAAGCCTGTTCCACTGAGGAACCGCTCTAACAGTCAGGAAGTTCTTCCTAATGTTGAGCTGGAAACTCTTTTGATTTAATTTCAACCCACTGGTTCCGGTCCTACTTTCTGGGGCCACGGAAAACAATTCCACACCCTCCTCTCTAGGACAGCCCTTCAAGTACTTGATGGTGATCCTATCACCTCTCAGCTGCCTCCTCTCCAAGCTAAATATCCCCAGCTCCTTCAACCTTTCTTCATAGGACTTGGTCTCCAGACCCCTGGAGAGAGAGTGGGAGAAGTGGAAGGGAAGGAGCGCCAAGGAATGGACAGCCTCGCATGGGGCTGCCGGAGTTGTAGCAAGAACGCCCAAGCCTTCCATCTCTGTTCAGAGAACCAGTAAGGCCTGTCCCAGCTGCCCGGTCTGCTTCCACTCCTGGCTCTTCTGCTCCCTCAGAATCACTGCATCTTGCCTTCAGTCTGCCCCCTCGAGCTCAACCTGCGGGCACTCTCCCCAGCGCCAGGAAGCTCACCTGTTTGATGATGCTCTCGATGAGGCTGATCAGAGCCGGGCTGGTCTTGGCAAAGAACTTGTCGTCTCCTGCAATGAGGTCCGGGGAGGCTTTTTATGTATGCATCAAGGTCCTAGTCCTCATTTATGACCCCTTTGCTCCTGAGCTAGGGTTGCCACTCCCCAGGCAGTGGCTGGAGATCTCCCAGAGCAGTCAAAGAGATCAGCTCTGCTCAGGTGAGGTCCCTCCGCAAACCCCGCCCCTCCCAGATCTTCAGGTATTTCACAATCCAGTCCTGGCCACTCTTGGTTCCCTCCCAGGCCCCCCTTTCCACCTCCTCTTGTTCCCTTCCTCACCAGCTTCCAGGGAATCCTAGTCTGTATGTTTTGGGGTCTTCCCACCAACCCCAAGTGCTTGTGAAAGAATAACGAAAGGGTGGAGGGAGGGGAAAACATTTAGACGACCCCACTTTAATCCCTTCCTCATTTCTCTGCAGTCAACGGCCTCTTTTGGACCTGCATCAAAACATCTGCTCGGCCTGCTGGATGTATTTGTTTCCAAGAATAAAGGGGCTGAGGCCAGTCAGAGAGGTACAACAATTATTTGAGTTCCCTCCTCCCCCAGTTCCACAGGTGCCGTCAAGTAGGAGCCGACTCACAGCAACCCTGGAGGGTTTTGAAGGCAAGAGATGGGCAGAGGGGGCTGTTGTTGCCTGTCTCTGCCTGGTGACCTTGGGCTTCCTCATTGGCCCCCAAGGACTCACCAGAGACGGCTGTGGTTATTTCCCAAGATTTGCAGAGATCAGACTAACCTGGGCTATCCAGGTCAAGGCCCCAAATCTATGGGGTGGGAAAAATTACCTTCCAGAAATGTTCATCTCTAACCCAAAATACTGCATATTGTCACAAGGTTAGCTCCTCCCCCTGCCTTGGCATGCAACATACAGCACAGCCCCCCTCCCCACCGCTGCCCAGGTCTAGCAGTATTGTCTGGGGCAGTGATGCTCTGTATTCTTGGTGCTTGGGGGGCACAGTTGGGAGGGCTTCTAGCCCCACTGGTGGACCTCCTGATGGCACCTGGGTTTTTTGGCCGCTGTGTGACACAAAGTGTTGGACTGGATGGGCCATTGGCCTGATCCAACATGGCTTCTCTTATGTTCTTATGTGACCCAGAGTGTTGGACTGGATGGGCCTTTGGCCTGATCCAACATGGCTTCTCTTATGTGACACAGAGTGTTGGACTGGATGGACCTTTGGCCTGATCCAACATGGCTTCTCTTATATTCTTATGTGACACAGAGTGTTGGACTGGATGGGCCATTGGCCTGATCCAACATGGCTTCTCTTATGTGACTCAGAGTGTTGGACTGGATGGGCCTTTAGCCTGATCCAACATGGCTTCTCTTATGTTCTAGTAAAGAGATCTAGGACTAGATTCTCTGCCCCCCTTACCTCCCCCCAGCCCACGCTCCCGGTGCCCCCCACTCACCGAGGGCTGCATTGTCCGCACTGATATAGACAGCGGCTTTCAGATGCAACATGGTGAGATATCCCTGCAGAGGACGGGCAGGGTGGAGAGTGAGATTCAAGGGCGGTTAGCAAAACCAGCAGACTGCAAGTGGAAGGAGCTGCCTAGGAGTCTGGCCACACCCAGAACTGTCCTGGGGCTCAGGACCCTCTCTGCCCCTTGCCCCCCCATGTCCAAGCCCCTTCACCCCTAAAAACGCCAGCTTATCCAGTTCCTTTCCTTCCCCCATAGTAAGTCTAACACCAGGTGTCCCCCCCACATGGTGCCCACGGGTGCCCTGGCACCAAGCAACACCTTCCCTGGCACCCAACAAGTATTTTAGAAAGTGGGGGCGGTTGGGAGGGGCTTCTGGCCAGCAAGGCCTCTCATTGGCCACTGGAGATTTGATGGGCTGTGCCGATTTTTCAAAAGCTGCCCCTGCAGCACACGAAAGGCCCTTCAATGTGCAATGGTGGGCAAGCAGCAGTGGCCGTTTTGTGGCTGGCTCCGCCTCCCGTGACGGCCATTTTGTGGCTGGCTCCGCCTCCCGTGACGGCCATTTTGTGGCTGCATCCACCATGTTCTGTCAAAATTCCAAAAGTGACCATAGGCTCAAAAGTTTGGAGACCCCTGTGGAGTTGCCCATTCTGGGTTGAGAAACACCTGGAGATTTTGCGGGCACAGCCAGGAGAGTGCAGGGTTTGGGGGAGGGAGGGAGGGAGGGACCTCCGTGGGGCCTAATGCCGGAGAGTCCAAAGTGGCCATTTTCTCCAGGTGAACTGATCTCTGTTGGCTGGAGATCTGTTGTAATCCCAAGGGATCTCCAGTCACCACCTGGGGGGTTGGCAACCCTGTCTGGGACTCCTGCAGGTACCCTCCCAAGTCCACGGAGGGCTCGGAGCCCGGCTCACCTCCAGCCATTCCGTGGAGCCCACGCTGCCAAAATCGCCGGCATCCCAGCTCACAAACAGCAAGCTTCTTCGCAGCTGAAACCCTGGAGGGGTTGGGAAAACTCAGATGGGGGCAGCAGCAGCAGCCTTGGAGAGGCCAGCCATGTCTAGAGCAGAGCCCTCTGGAGGCTGAGGCCATCTCCTCCTCTCCCCCCACATCTGACAGACTCTAATTCTGCAAGGGGCAGATGTGCCTTTTTGTTCCCTTACAATCATGAAGCCGCCTTCTACTCATTCAGACCTCACCCTCAACTTGGTCCACCAAGGTCAGTATTGCCTACTCAGACAGGCAGCAGCTCTCTCCCCAGGCAGGTCTCAGGCAGGCAGCAGAGGCCTTTCCCAGCTGTTAGTGCAGCTATGAGAAGCCCACACAAAGGCAAAATGTGGGCCTGGAATGTTAACCTTCCTCGGTGTTCACCCCTAAGCAAGTCCCCCTGCCCCTGGCTTACCATTCCGTACCATGGCAGCAAAGGTACGTGCCAGTTCCAAGAGAATGGCGGTGCCCACCCCAGAACGGGCAGCTCCTGGTCCCAGGGAGTCTCTCTGAGCCCCCACAATGAGATAATGATCTACAGGAAGAAATTATACAAAGGAAGACGTTACAAATAAGCAGGATCCTTGACGGAGGGAGAGGGTGTTGAGGAAGAACACCCCCCCCCAGGGCAGAATACCAGCCCCCTCCCCTCTCAGACACCACAGGAGTTTGGCGAATAGAATCATAGAGTTGGAAGGGACCTCCAGGGTCATCTAGTCCAATCCCTGCACAATGCAGGAAACTCACAACCCCCTCCCCCTAAGTTCACAGGATCCGCATTACTGTGTCAGATGGCCATCCAGCCTCTGCTCAAAAACCTCCAAGCAGGGAGAGCGATTGAAGAATCTAATCAATCACCCAAGTGTATCTTCATCCTCCCCCACATATATTCTTGTTTATATCCTACTGTTCTCCCCAGCGGGAACCAAAGTGACTTCCACTTTTCTCCTCTCCTCCAACAACCCTGTGAGGTGGGTCAGGCTAAGAGTACATAACCGGCCCAAGGTCACCCAACAAGCTTCCAGGGAGATTCAAATCCCAGATCCTGATCCGATATTCCAGCCACTGCACCACACTGGCTCTCCAATCCCCACCCACAGAACCCCAGAGATCCCTCCCCCCGGTCCCTTTTACCTGGCTCAAATCTACCCTCAATACACCCAAAAATGTTGCTGATCATGACAGATTGCTTCACGTTGTGGACTCCCAGCTGCAGCCGGAAAGTGGGTTCCCCTGGGCCGAGCACGTAGGAGACGAGAGGAAGGCGGCCATGCCAGTCTCTCGGGGCAGCAGGACCAGTCATCTGTCTGCCAGGGAGTGGGGAGAAGGCTTGGTGATGCGCCCTCAACGTTTGGCTGCAGAAGAGCAAACTCCTGCTCCCTGGCCCCACCCCCAAACTTGCACTGTTCTGTGGGACCTCAATCTTCTCCTGGAGATCCGGTCACCAGGATCCCCCTTCCCCTAGCCCATTTCCCACCCCTGAAATGCCAGCAAGGCTTTCATCAGACTCACCTGAACAGGTGTGCTGCCACATTAGCACTGATGGGGTGCACTGGGATTTTGGGGAGCCCTGAGGACTGCACTGGGGGGAACTGGGTATGGTTGAAGGAAGGGAATCCCGGACTGTAGGGATCTCCGGCACCCATGTGAACCTAGAAGTGTGGGGAGAAAAAGGGGGGGAGGCTAAGCCACAGCCAAGGGTGAGCCCCTGCCTCAGATTTCTGTTGACGCCCTGGGTTACTCACATGTCCATAGATGCTTGTGTTCTGGGATAGCCTCAGCTTGCGAGGATCTTGGGGGATGTCCAAGGGGTCTGGATAAATGAGGACCCCTGCTGCCTGGGAGAACTCCGCATTGGCCACCTGGGGCAAAGAGAACTCCAGAGCTCAGGAACAGAATGCCTTTTTTATTTCACTCACAGTATGCCTTTCCCCTTCCCCACAGAGCACACACTTTGCACACCAAAAAATCCCATATTTCAGTTACCTGTGACCTCAGACCAATATCAGTAGACAACACTGACTTTGGTAGACAGTGGTCTGACTCTGTCTGGTGCAGTACAACCCTGCCCTCGTTTTTCCCTAAGCCAGACTCCCCCAAGCGCTCATCCTGTGATCTTCTTCCCCTTTAAGGCAACCCTCTTTTTTGACTGGCCTGCTAATCCTCCAGGTCGCTGTTCTTGAGCATTTCCACGTCTCCATCTAGTGCCCAGTGATAGAACTACCGCCTGTTGCATTAATCATTCCTCATGCATTCCCCAACAGAACTAGGTGGATCCAAGCGGGCAGCTGTGTTGGTCTGAAGCAGTTGAACAAAGCAGGAGTCAAGTTCCACCTTTAAGACCAACCAAGTTTTATTTAGAACGTCAGCTTTCATGTGCTCTTAAGCACGCTTCATCAGACGAGGAATCCAGCACAGTGAGCAAAGCCATACAGAGTTGAGCAGAGCCCTACAGAGCTGCTAGGGAGTGGCCCAGAATGCAACACGGTACAGATTTAAGAACCAATGACAGTGAAGTAAAATTATCTGGTAGGCAGTGGTTTAGAATGTAAAATGGTACAATGACTGGGTGGGCAGCCATGTTGGTCTGAAGCAGCAGAGCCGATCTGGAGTCCAGTGCCACCTTTAAGACCAACAGAAGTCTACTCAAGGTTCATTGCAAATTCCTGTAAAATCTAGAAGATGTTCTGGCTTCCACAGCTATGCACTGATTGACATATTCCCCTACACAGAAACTGTGGGGGCGGGGGGGTAGAGACGAAAGCACCCTCCAATCCCAGAGACTTATTATGGCCATCCAGTAGGGTCTTCAAGCCGAGAGTCAGTCAGAGGCGGTTTGCCCTCGCCTGCCCCCACGGAGCAGCCCTGGACTTTCTGAGTAGTCCCCCATCCCAGGACTAATCAGGACTGACCTTGCCTGGCTTCCACAGCCTGATGCGATTGGGCTCATTTGGACAATCCAAGTTAGAGTTCACAGAAGAAGACAGTCTAGGGCTGTCAAGTCCCCGGTCCGGGAAGGTGTTCCCCCGCCCGGGAGGTTCCCAACATTGGGCCGGAGCGGGGAACCTCTCCCGATGTTGCCAGCATGATGACGTCACCCAGAAGTAGTTTCCTATGGTTTTCCCAGACGCCCTAGCCATTTGGGATGACATCACCTCTGAGTCCCTTGGAATGCAAGAAGATCCAATCAGTCAGTCCAAAGGGAAATCAACCCTGACTGTTCTCTGGAAGGTCAGATGCTGAAGCTGAAGCTCAAATACTTTGGCCACCCAAAGAGAAGGGAGCACTCCCTGGAGAAGACTCTTGAGAGTCCCTTGGACTGCAAGAAGATCCAATCGGTCAGTCCTAACGGAAATCAACCCTGACTGCTCTCTGGAAGGTCAGATGCAGAAGCTGAAGCTCAAATACTTTGGCCACCCAAAGAGAAGGGAGCCCTCACTGGAGAAGACTCTTGAGAGTCCCTTGGACTGCAAGAAGATCGAATCAGTCAGTCCTAAAGGAAATCAACCCTGACTGTTCCCTGGAAGGTCAGATGCTGAAGCTGAAGCTCAAATCCTTTGGCCACCCAAAGAGAAGGGAGCACTCCCTGGAGAAGACTCTTGAGAGTCCCTTGGACTGCAAGAAGATCCAATCAGTCAGTCCTAAGGGATATCAACCCAGACTGTTCCCTGGAAGGTCAGATGCTGAAGCTGAAGCTCAATACTTTGGCCACCCAATGAGAAGGGAGCACTCCCTGGAGAAGACGCTTGAGAGTCCCTTGGACTGCAAGAAGATCCAATCAGTCAGTCCTAAGGGAAATCAACCCAGACTGTTCCCTGGAAGGTCAGATGCTGAAGCTGAAGCTCAATACTTTGGCCACCCAATGAGAAGGGAGCACTCCCTGGAGAAGACGCTTGAGAGTCCCTTGGACTGCAAGAAGATCCAATCAGTCAGTCCTAAGGGAAATCAACCCAGACTGTTCCCTGGAAGGTCAGATGCTGAAGCTGAAGCTCAAAGACTTTGGCCACCCAATGAGAAGGAGCATTCCCTGGAGAAGACCCTGATGCTGGGAAAGACAGAAAGCAAAAGACGAAGGGGACACAAAAGAGGAGATGGCTGGACAGCGTTACTGATGTAACAAACATGAACTTGAGCAGACTTCAGAGGATGGTGGAAGGCAGGAGGGCCTGGTGTGACTGTGCGACTGAACAACAACAACACTTCCGGGTGATATCATTGCGTCATGCGCGGGCAACGCTGGGTACTTGGAAATCCTAGGACATTCTCTCGGCAGGCAGGCTCACCTTCTCAGCATAGCTAATTTGCCCCACGCGAACCATGACCAGCTGACCCTGGGGGTTAACACCGCGTTGCCTCAGAAGGGTAAAGTCCTCTCGGCGTCCGTAGTTGGCAAAGACGAGGCCACCCTGGGTAGGGATGGGGAGGACAGAAAGATGGAGAAAGGCAAAAGAGCTTCAGAAAAAGCAATGGCCAACTCTGTCCAGAAGCTATGGGGTGGGAGGTGTTATAAACGACAGAAGACAGGGGATGCAACTATGTCCTCAGCCCCTAGTTTTTCTGAAGTTTGTAATTTGCAGGTTCTTCCCCTTTAAGGCAACCATCTTTTTTTTGACAGCCACATTAATATTTCAGGTCCCTGTTCTTGCCTATCCTCAAGTCCTCCCCTAGTGGCCGGAGGCAGAATTACCAGCGTACCGTGACAACGGCAGAGGCACTGTAGGGACAGTACACCTGGGGGTCTTCCAGAGGGAATTTCTCCAGCACAGCCCCATCGGCATTCACGCGGTGCAGGAAATTAGGCTGTTGCCTGTATGGAGGAGGCCAGAAGGCATCAGAGAGAGAGAGAAAGAAAGACCCCCACCCACCCACCCTCTCTATCCATGCGCTGCACTGACCGGCTGGGTTTCTGGAGTCCTACGTAATGGCTGTCGGTCCAGTAATGGTCCAGTCCGTAAGAGATAAGGGCGTTGAGAACGTGGCTGGAGAGGACCTCCAGGCGGGACGAGCCAGGGGGGTGGGGGGCTTCACTAATTGTTCTGTGGGGGAGGGGAAGAAAGGGGGTGGCATCAACAACAGGAAGAAGATAGAAGAAGATATTGGATATCGAGAGCCAGTTTGGTGTAGTGGTTAAGTATGCAGACTCTTATCTGGGAGAACCGGGTTTGATTCCCCACTCCTCCACTTGCACCTGCTGGAATGGCCTTAAGTCAGCCAGAGCTCTGGCAGAGGATGTCCTTGAAAGGGCAGCTGCTGTGAGAGCCCTCTCAGCCCCACCCACTCACAGGATGTCTGTTGTGGGGGAAGAAGACACAGGAGATTGTAAGCCGCTCTGAGTCTCTGATTCAGGGAGAAGGGTGGGGTATAAATCTGCAATTCTTCTTCTTCTTTATATCCTGCCCTCCACTCCAAATCTCAGAGTCTCAGAGCGGCTCACAATCTCCTTTATCTTCCTTTCCCCAACAGACACCCTATAAGGTGGGTAGGGTTGAGAGGGCTCTCACAGCAGCTGCCCTTTCAAGGACTACCTCTGCCAGAGCTATGGCTGACCCAAGACCATTCCAGCAGCTGCAAGAGGAGGACTGGGGAATCAAACCCGGTTCTCCCAGATAAGAGTCCGCACACTTAACCACTACACCAAACGGGCTCTCCAAGAAGATGATATTGGATTTATATCCCTCTCTCCACTCCGAATTTCAGAGTCTCAGAGCGGCTCACAATCTCCTTTAACTTCCCCCCCACAACAGACACCCTGTGAGGTGGGTGGGGCTGAGAGGGCTCTCACAGCAGCTGCCCTTTCAAGGACAACTGCCAGAGCTCTGGCTGACCCAAGGCCATTCCAGTAGGTGCAAGTGGAGGAGTGGGGAATCAAACCCGATTCTCCCAGATAAGAGAGCCATGGCTGACCCAAGGCCATCTCAGCAGGTGCAAGTGGAGGAGTGGGGAATCCAACCCGGTTCTCCCAGATAAGCGAGCTCTGGCTGACCCAAGGCCATTCCAGCAGCTGCAAAAGGAGGACTGGGGAATCAAACCCGGTTCTCCCAGATAAGAGTCCGCACACTTAACCACTACACCAAACGGGCTCTCCAAGAAGATGATATTGGATTTATATCCCTCTCTCCACTCCGAATTTCAGAGTCTCAGAGCGGCTCACAATCTCCTTTAACTTCCCCCCCACAACAGACACCCTGTGAGGTGGGTGGGGCTGAGAGGGCTCTCACAGCAGCTGCCCTTTCAAGGACAACTGCCAGAGCTCTGGCTGACCCAAGGCCATTCAAGCAGGTGCAAGTGGAGGAGGGGGGAATCAAACCTGGTTCTCCCAGATAAGAGAGCTCTGGCTGACCCAAGGCCATTCCAGCAGGTGCAGGTGAAGGAGTGGGGAATCAAACCCGGTTCTCCCAGATAAGAGAGCTCTGGCTGACCCAAGGCCATTCCAGCAGGTGCAAGTGGAGGAGGGGGGAATCAAACCCGGTTCTCCCAGATAAGAGTCCGCTCACTTAACCACTATGGCTGACCCAAGGCCATTCCAGCAGCTGCAAGTGGAGGAGTGGGGAATCAAACCTGGTTCTTCCAGAGAAGAGTCTGCTCACTTAACCACTATGGCCTTCCAGCAGGTGCAAGTGGAGGAGTGGGGAATCAAACCTGGTTCTCCCAGATAAGAGTCCGCTCACTTAACCACTATGGCTGACCCAAGGCCATTCCAGCAGGTGCAAGTGGAGGAGGGGGGAATCAAACCCGGTTGTCCCAGATAAGAGTCCGCTCACTTAACCACTATGGCTGACCCAAGGCCATTCCAGCAGGTGCAAATGAAGGAGTGGGGAATCAAACCCGGTTCTCCCAGATAAGAGTCCGCTCACTTAACCACTATGGCTGACCCAAGGCCATTCCAGCAGGTGCAAGTGGAGGGGGGAATCAAACCCGGTTCTCCCAGATAAGAGAGCTCTGGCTGACCCAAGGCCATTCCAGCAGGTGCAAGTGGAGGAGTGGGGAATCAAACCCGGTTCTCCCAGATAAGAGAGCTCTGGCTGACCCAAGGCCATTCCAGCAGGTGCAAGTGGAGGAGGGGGGAATCAAACCCGGTTCTCCCAGATAAGAGTCCGCTCACTTAACCACTATGGCTGACCCAAGGCCATTCCAGCAGCTGCAAGTGGAGGAGTGGGGAATCAAACCTGGTTCTTCCAGAGAAGAGTCCGCTCACTTAACCACTATGGCCTTCCAGCAGGTGCAAGTGGAGGAGTGGGGAATCAAACCTGGTTCTCCCAGATAAGAGTCCGCTCACTTAACCACTATGGCTGACCCAAGGCCATTCCAGCAGGTGCAAGTGGAGGAGGGGGGAATCAAACCCGGTTGTCCCAGATAAGAGTCCGCTCACTTAACCACTATGGCTGACCCAAGGCCATTCCAGCAGGTGCAAGTGAAGGAGTGGGGAATCAAACCCAGTTCTCCCAGATAAGAGTCCGCTCACTTAACCACTATGGCTGACCCAAGGCCATTCCAGCAGGTGCAAGTGGAGGAGTGGGGAATCGAACCTGGTTCTCCCAGATAAGAGAGCTCTGGCTGACCCAAGGCCATTCCAGCAGCTGCAAGTGGAGGAGTGGGGAATCAAACCCGGTTCTCCCAGATAAGAGAGCTCTGGCTGACCCAAGGCCATTCCAGCAGGTGCAAGTGGAGGAGGGGGGAATCAAACCCGGTTCTCCCAGATAAGAGAGCTCTGGCTGACCCAAGGCCATTCCAGCAGGTGCAAGTGGAGGAGTGGGGAATCAAACCCGGTTCTCCCAGATAAGAGAGCTCTGGCTGACCCAAGGCCATTCCAGCAGGTGCAAGTGGAGGAGTGGGGAATCAAACCCGGTTCTCCCAGATAAGAGAGCTCTGGCTGACCCAAGGCCATTCCAGCAGGTGCAAGTGGAGGAGTGGGGAATCAAACCCGGTTCTCCCAGATAAGAGTCTGCTCACTTAACCACTATACCAAACTGGCGCTTACAGAGACACCCCCTGAGCTTCCAACACAAAGCGTGCATGCGCATGAAAGCTCATACCTTGCATAAAACGTGGTTGGTCTGAAAGGTACTTGACTGGACTCACATTTTGCTCTATGCACAGCACAGCAACCCACCTGACCAGCACAGCAACCCACCTGAACCTATTGGCCTGCCTAAGTTATCCGTGTGTCACATTTACCTTTTTAAATATTTCATTTTCTGTTAAATAAACCTCAGTTGTTCATCTCCCTCTGGGTCTTGTCTGCAAGTCCAAAAGCTCAGATGCAGCAGGGATTCCTGCTTTCCCCACAAATATGTGCAGCCTGAATTTAGCAGGTCTGCAAATAAGAGACCTTGTGGAAGTACACAGCTCACGCACTGCCAGTCTTTCATTTTCAGCTTGCATCCCCCCTTCTTCTTTTGGATCGTGTCCCATGTTGATGAGGCTGCTCCCAACCAATCCCTCCTCCAGGCATTCTTTGTGTTTTGGAAACAGCAGGAGTCCTGCTTCCTTGCCCCCCTCGCCCCCTCTCTGCACAACACCCACCGGATAGTCTCTTCGATCTTCTCCTGGTTGAGGTGCTTCTGGAACATCTCCCGCAAGTCGGCCCAGTACAAGGGGGCTCCTCCGGGGTCTTCCTCCACTCCGTAAGGGCGCTCCTCACTCACGACAGTCAGCAAGTCCCCACAGATGCTGCAGGACCCCCGGGAGGAGATGTAGCCCAGGAGGAAGGCTGCGAATACCGGAGGAGGGGTAAGGAACAGGCCACGAGAGAGCCAACACAGCCCCCAGCAGGTCTCAATGACAAAACATCTAGCTGCTTTCCTTCCATACAAAGCCCATCTTTATTTATATTTACAATATAAATCAAATACAAAAAATAAAATACAAAAAACCCCTACAAAACCCAAAATTTAAAATCATGGTTTAGGATTGCTGGTAAATAAACGTGGCCCTGAATAAAACTGTCTTCAACTGCCTCCTCAAGATCCAATGTTAGAGGGCCAGGAACACTTCCCAGGAAGGCTGCGCTGTAATTGTGGGGCTGCCACCGAAAAGGCCCTATCTTATGCACCCACCAAATGAGCTTCATTGAGGGCTGGGACCATTAGGAGGTCTTTTCCTCTGATCTCGGGGAGAGACGCAGGATATCATGAGTCCAAGGAGAAGAAGGAAACTGAGTGGCTGTACCAGTATGGGCCATTGAGTGGCCATTCCCGAATCTAGGCCCAAATGTGGTGGGGGAGCATCTGAAGTGTCCTGTGGCGCCAGTAACCCAGACCACCCGTATTTACACCTAGTCTAGCCAGTCCAGAAGTGCTGATGTTTCGCAGGCCGTACCACTAGGCAGATGGACACAAGCAGTTGTCAAGAGGTGGGATGGATACCCAAAGGGGGTTTGGAAGGGTCTGTTATTAAAATGTGGCACTGTCAGAACATGTAGTGATGGCCACAGGCTTTAAAAGGGGATTAGATTCATGGAGGAGAGGTCTATCAGTGACTACTTGCCATGGTGACAAAAGGGAACCTTCACATTCAGAGGCAGTCAACCTGAATCCCAGAGCCAGGAGGCAATATCAGGGGAAGACCTCAACCTCTGTGCCTTGTTGTAGGCCCTCCACGGGAACTGGTTGGCCACTGTTTTGAGTCAGGATGCTGGACCAGATAGACCTTCCCTGGCCTGATCCAGAAGGGCTCTTCTGAGGTTCTTCTCAGGGGAAGGCCTTGGCCTCTCTGCCCTGTTTTTGGCCCTCCAGAGGAACTGGGTGGCCACTGTGTGAGACAGGAGGCTGTACTAGATGGACCTTCACTGGTATGATCCAGCAGGGCTCTTCTGATGTTCTTCTCAGGGGAAGGCCTCGTCCTCTCTGCCCTGTTTTTGGCCCTCCAGAGGAACTGGGTGGCTACTGTGTGAGACTGGAGGCTGGACTAGATGGACCCTCCCTGGTCTGACCCAGCAGGGCTCTTCTGATGTTCTTCTCAGGGGAAGGCCTCGTCCTCTCTGCCCTGTTTTTGGCCCTCCAGAGGAACTGGGTTGCTACTGTGTGAGGCAGGAGGCTGGACTAGATGGACCCTCCCTGGTCTGATCCAGCAGGGCTCTTCTGATGTTCTTCTCAGGGGAAAGCCTTGGCCTCTCTGCCCTGCTGTTGGACCTCCAGAAGAACTGGGTGGCCACTGTGTGAGACAGGAGGCTGGACTAGATGGACCCTCCCTGGTCTGATCCACTGGGGCTCTTCTGAGGTTCTTATCCTGGACATGGCTGTCATCACTAATAGCCCTTCTGCTTTGACATTTTGACCATAATACCAAAACAAAGGCAGGTAGCAAGGAAGGGGAGGAGTTGTTCACTTCTCAAGGGTGACGCTTCCTAAGCCCCACCCTCCCAGGCTTCCCCCTCCCATCTCCAGGGATTTCTGAATCTGGAGTTGGCACCCTGTGAGGAGGCCATGAGGAAGGGGCACCCTTGAGAAGTGGACAGGCCCTCCAGTGGCACCTAGGTAGGGTTGCCAGTCCCCAGTTGGGGGCAAGGGATCCCCTAGTTTGCAGGCCCTCTCCCCACTTCAGGGTTATTAGAAACTGGGGGTGGGAAGGGAAATGTTCACTGAGCACTCCATTATACCCACATGATATAATGGAGAATCATTCCGTGAGTATCTGGGGCTTGGGAGGGGGCACTGAATTTTCAGCATAGCATCTGGTGCCACTCCCCAAAACACCTCCCAAGTTTCAAAAACACTGGACCAGGGGAACCAGTGTTCTATGAGTCCCCAAAAAGGTGCCCAGTCCCCCATTGTTTCCAGTGAAGGAAAGAAATTTAAAAGGAGTGGAGTAAAGTCCCTTTACATGTGATGGCCAGAACTCCCTTGTGGATTTGATCATGCTTGTCACAACTTTGCTCCTGGCTGCACCCCCAAAGTCCCCAGATATTTCCTGAATCATATCAGGCAACCTAAAGAAAGGATATGTTTCTGGGATGGACAATTCAGCAGCAGGGCCCAAGTTCTGTGACCAGTGGAAGCATCTATGACCAGTTCCGGGGCTGGGTGTAGCCGGGGTGAGGTGCTTACCTACAATGAAGATCAGGAGGCTCACGAGCACCATGTACGAGGCTGCCTTCCACCGATCCTGCCACGGGCAACAGGCCAGCTGCTCTGGTTTCTTGGGGGCACCAGCGGCCATGGCCCTCTCCTGCTCCTTGCCTTCCACCACATTCACCTGTAGTCCCTCCAGCTGGCAGGCCACGTCCCCCTCGGCTGTGTTGCGGTAGATGGTGTAAGACCGCCGAGGGGGCTTCTTGCTGTTCTGGGGGGCAGGCAGAGAAAGGAGGCAGCGTGTGGGTCAGGACTAGGGGGTGGGTGGGTGGGCCATGTCCCCAGGGGGATGCCAGCCTTTTAGCCCCTGCCTTACCGCCCTCTGAAAGAGGCATCTCCACTGGGCCATGTTGTCTCACAGGTGGTTTCTGCTCTGCAGAGAAAGACGCACAACAAGCTCCAAAGAGGATGACACAAAGACCAGGTCCCCACCCCTCCAGCCCCACCATTCTTATCAGGAGGACATCCCCCTGCATTCCTCCCTGTAGACGGAGAGGTTGTTTTCTCCTACGTGACCTGGGGGTCCAGATTATCAGCCACTGGCACAGCCCCTCCCCTCCCCCCCTTATCACACAAGGCAGGCAGCTGCCCCGCCCAGCGCATCACAGTTGGTGGCCTAACAGCCCAGACGTGCCAAACCCGGGGGGAGGAGCCCACGGGCCCTTTCCAGCCCAGGCAGGAGTTGTGGACGTCCTGTTTTCTCTCTGGGGCATCTGGATACCGTCACCCCAAACTTCTTGAGGAAGTTCAGGTGTGGGGGCCACGTGCAATTCTGTGTCACCACACCTCAAAAAGGATATTATAGCATTGGAAAAAGTGCAGAAAAGACCAACTAGAATGATTAAAGGGTTGGAACACTTTCCCTATGAAGAAAAGTTAAAACGCTTGGGGCTCTTTAGCTTGGAGAAACATTGACTGCGGGGTGACATGAGAGAGGTTTACAAGATTATTCCTGGGATGGAGAAAGTAGGGAAAGAAGTCCTTTTCTCCCTTTCTCACAATACAAGAACTCATGGGCATTCAATGAAATTGTTGAGCAGTCAGGTTAAAACGGATAAAAGGAAGTCCTTCACCCAAAGGGTGATCAACACGTGGAATTCACAGGAGGTGGTGGCGGCTACAAACATAGCCAGCTTCAAGAGGGGATTGGATAAAAATATGGAGCAGAGGTCCATCAGTGGCTATTAGCCACAGTGTGTGTGTGGGTGGGTGTGTGTATATATATATATATATATATATATATATATATATGCGCCACTGTGCGCCACAGAGTGTTGGACTGGATGGGCCATTGTCCTGATCCAGCATGGCTTCTCTTATGTTCTTAGGTGATACAGAGTGTTGGACTGGATGGGCCTTTGGCCTGATCAAACATGGCTTCTCTTGTCCTTATGTGACACATAGTGTTGGACTGGATGGGCCATTGGCCCGATCCAACATGGCTTCTCTCCTGTTCTTATGTGACACAGAGGGTTGGACTGGATGGGCCATTGGCCTGATCCAACATGGCTTCTCTTATGTCCATTGGCCTGCTCCAACACGGCTTCTCTTATGTTCTTATGTGACACAGAGTGTTGGACTGGATGGGCCATTGGCCTGATCCAACATGGCTTCGCTTATGTTCTTATGTGACACAGAGTGTTGGACTGGATGGGCCATTTGCCTGATCCAACATGGCTTCTCTTATGTGACACAGAGTGTTGGACTGGATGGGCCATTGGCCTGATCCAACATGGCTTCTCTTATGTCCATTGGCCTGCTCCAACACGGCTTCTCTTATGTTCTTATGTGACACAGAGTGTTGGACTGGATGGGCCATTGGCGTGATCCAACATGGCTTCGCTTATGTTCTTATGTGACACAGAGTGTTGGACTGGATGGGCCATTTGCCTGATCCAACACGGCTTCTCTTATGTTCTTATGTGACACAGAGTGTTGGACTGGATGGGCCATCGGCCTGATCCAACATGGCTTCTCTTATGTTCTTCTGTGACACAGAGTGTTGGACTGGATGGGCCATTGGCCTGATCCAACATGGCTTCTCTTACATCCTTATGTGACACAGAGTGTTGGACTGGATGGGCCATTGGCCTGATCCAACATGGGTTCTCTTATGTTCTTATGTGACACAGAGTGTTGGACTGGATGGGCCACTGGCCTGATCCAACATGGCTTCTCTTATGTTCTTCTGTGACACAGAGTGTTGGACTGGAAGGGCCATTGACCTGATCCAACATGGCTTCTCTTATGTTCTTCTGTGACACAGAGTGTTGGACTGGATGGGCCATTGGCCTGATCCAACAGGGCTTCTCTTCTGTTCTTATGTGACACAGAGTGCTGGACTGGATGGGCCATTGGTCTGATCCAACATGGCTTCTCTTATGTTCTTATGTGACACGGAGTGTTGGACTGGATGGGCCATTGGCCTGATCCAACAGGGCTTCTCTTCTGTTCTTATGTGACACGGAGTGTTGGACTGGATGGGCCATTGGCCTGATCCAACAGGGCTTCTCTTATGTTCTTATGTGACACAGAGTGCTGGACTGGATGGGCTATTGGTCTGATCCAACATGGCTTCTCTTATGTTCTTCTGTGACACAGAGTGTTGGACTGGATGGGCCATTGGCCTGATCCAACATGGCTTCTCTTACGTCCTTATGTGACACAGAGTGTTGGACTGGATGGGCCACTGGCCTGATCCAACATGGGTTCTCTTATGTGCTTATGTTCTCACCCTCTGGCTGTGATGGAGATGCCTTGCGAGCCCTTAAGAACATCGGAAGAGCCCTGCTGGATCCGACCAGTGAGGGGCCATTGAGTCCAGCCGCCTGCCTCACACAGCTGCCCGTCAGTTCCTGTGGCCCACTTGTATTGGGGGATGGGACGTTGTGGGTTCCACCGTTTTATCCACTGCTTTCAACACTTGCATTAAACGTTTGCCCTGTGATGCAAAAAGTGGCTCGGAGGAATTTCTTCCCACGTTGCAGGTGCAAAAAGCATGCTTTCCCCCACAGGTGATTGTGGATTGGCCACACCTAGTGGGGATCTAAGCCTCAGACCAGAGTGTGGGAATGTCCTTTAGTGGGGGTCGGGGATGGGAAGCGCAGTTCCTGGATGGGAGCTAATTGCCAGGCATTAACCTGGATCACGAGGGGGAGGCTGAGGCAGCTTTGGAAGAGGCAGAGAGGCTGGGCTGAGAGTCAGCTGAAGGGAGGAGGGTCTCTGGGGGGGGGGCATCTCCATTCATTCCCTAGAGGTATAACTGTCAATCAGACCAACATTGCAGTTGCCCTACAGGCTGGCTGCAGGCAGCTCTGCCTCGAGAACGTCTTATAACTGTGGAAACAGGGAATAGGCGACAAGAACGCAGCTGGGCTCACTTGCACAAATCATCTGCACGTGGGGAAAGCCTGCTCTCTTTTTGTGACTCCTTCTGGTCCGTATACACCCTGCACCAGAAACTGAGAGCCAGTGTGGATTAGTGGCTGGATCTGGGTTCAAATCACTTGCACGCACACTTTCTCTCAGCCTCACCAAGCCTCGTAGGGTTGTTGTGAGGAATAAAACAGAGGGCGGGAGGTGAAGGGAAGGCTGGGATCACAACATAACACTTCCATGTCCCCGCCTGCCCACCCCTTCCAGAATTCTCTTCCTTCTCTGTTCTTTCTGCCCTAGGAAGGACTAGGAGACCTGCAGCCATTCCCAAGAACCGAAGCTTTGGAGAACAGCCCCCCCCCCCCAATTAACAGCCTCTCCTCCAGTTGACCCCCCCACCATCACTGCCCTGTTAACTATTAACCCCTGAGTGGTCAGGATCCGGAGTGTTCCGGTTGCTGGGGAAAGGAATGAAGTGCTCCTGTTCTGTATTCTGCCTCCCCCTTCCCACCCAAGAGAAGCAACAGTCGCTTGTCTGGCCTCCGTCCCACCATGAGCAGGCAAACCAGGAGACCCGACCTTTGGAGCCTGCTTCCAACCAGGCGGCTTCGGATCGCGGACCACCCACTCACACCACCCTGTTCCCAAAGAACTGGGGAGTCCTGGAGCATCCAGACCCAGTTCCTCAGAGGGACCGCAAACCTTGCCTTTGGGGACCGTCCTGCAATCTTCCAAACATTTCTAGGCCTCGGAAGGGGGTTCACCACTCTCTCCTTGAGTGTCTGCCTAAGGACCCCACTTATGCCCCCCCACCTGGATTTCAAAGCACAGGTGGCTTGGAGAAGGGGTGTGGAACGCCCCCCCCCCCCCACTGCAGTGGGCCCCATTCCCCCAACTGCCGTCCATGCCCATACTCACCAGCTCTCAGGAAGACTGGGTTTTGCGGTGATGACTGGGGAGGCTGGTCACAGCTGGTCTTTTCCCTCTCTCCCTCCCTCCCTGGGGACTCTGGGCTGCTCCCTCCCCTGCCCGCCTTCCGGGTCAGGTCCTTCACCCCTCTGCTGCCTCCACCCCTGCCCAGCCATGGGGCAGGAAGTGGGGGGGGGAGGAAGTCCCCATCTCTGCTCTCAGCCTCTGTCCGTTTGTGCGTCCACTGAGGGTCCAGCCATGAAATCAAAAGCGATAGTGCTTCTGGGCATGTGCCAAGTGCTTTTTCTCTAGATCGTGGGCACGTGCACAGGACCTTTCCAAAATGACGGAAGGCGAATGGGACAGATTTATTTTGCCTTGGTGGCACATCTCAGCAAGGGTTGCCAACTCTAAGTTAGGAAATTCCTGCGTTCCTGTGCGTTCCTGCTCAAAAAAAGGCCCTGTGACCACTAATATAGGTGGCTTTAAAAGTGAGCAAATACATGGATGGGGACATCTATCAGTGATAACTCGCCCTGGGAGCTGCATGGAACCTCCAGAGTCAGGGGCAGTGGACCAGCACCTCTGAATTCCGGCCGTTCAGGGTAAACAACACCAGGGACCTGGGACCTTTCTGCTCCGCTTGGGCCCAGTGGGAAACAGGATCCTGGACTGAATGGCGTTTGGCCTCATCCAGCAGAGTCTTGCCCAAGCTGTGAGTTACAGTAGCCAGCCTCCTGGCGGGGCCTGGAGACCTCCAGAATTCTGACTGTTCTCCAGTCTACAGAGATCAGGCCCCCTAGAGAAAGTGGCAGCTTCAGCGCGTGCCCCTCCCCCCACTGCGGAGGCCCCTTCCCTCCTCCTCTCCTGGCCCCAACCCCAAAGTCTTCTGGAATCCCCCGACCCGGAGCTACATTGTAGGTGCCCGGCTGTGAGCTCAGGCTCACAGCTCTTTGAAAGGGAACTGGATCCCACAGGGTTAGAAGCCAGCTCTTCTCCAGGGTCCCTTGGAAGAGAAGAGGAGGGCTGTCTCTTGAGTTAGACCCAGGAGCAGGAACGGACAGGCTTGGCTCCAGGGGGTGTGGCCTAATACACAAATAAGTTCCTGCTGGGCTTTTCCTACAAAAAAAGCCTTAGATAAATCACAGGGTTCTGTGACTTTGGGAGCATTGAGGAGGCATGTCTTTAAAAAATTGGGATTAAGGTGGGTGATTGGGGTGTGTGTGTGAATAATGAATGCATATTATTGTCAGCTCCGGATAGGGAAATATCTGGAGATTTGGGAGTGGAGCCTGCAGAGGGCAAAGGTTAAGGAGGAGCTGGGTAAAGTCACAGAGTCCACCCTCCAAAGCAGCCATTTTCTTTGGGGGAAATTTTCTCTGTCCTCTCAAGATCAGTTGTAATTTTTGGAGATCTCCAGGCCCCACCGGGAGGATGGCAACCTACCCAGGATGCATCTACCCAGGGCTCAAGGCACCTCCAAGACCTTGACCCCCAACTGCTAGGAGCTCCTCCATCCTTCCCTTCCAAGTCCTTTCCTGACTTTGAATTTTTCTCCAGGCCATTTTGCCCAGGGATCCTGGAGGGTTTTCCCCCCTCCTTCTTCTGGGCACGGAGCCTGCAGGGGTCACTTGGGCTGCAGGGAGAGGAGATCTTTGTGAATACCCTGCATGGTGCAGGGGTTGGACTAGATGACCCTGGAGGTCCCTTCCAACTCTAGGAGTCCCTCTGGAGCAGGTGGCTCTTCCACACATATTCTGTGGCTCTTGAAGCCCCCACTGCCCCATTGGCCAGCTTGGAGAAGGCATTTAAAGTTAAAGTTGCTTTCTTTCCATCTCTCTTCCTCCCTCCCTCCCCATCTATTTCCCTCCCTCCCTCCCTCCCTTCTTTCCTTCCTTTCCGTTTTTCAGCTCTCAAACATCTGATGCTCATGTCTTGCGGCTCTCAAACATCGGACGTTTATTCTATGTGGCTCTTACGTTAAGCAAGTTTGGCCACCCCTAGTCTGAAGCAGGGGTCCCCAACCACCAGGCCGTGGACCAGTACCGGTCCGTGGCCTGATAACAACTGGTCCACGGAGTGAGGCAGAACAGCCCCGGACTAAAGAAGCACCACGGCCTCACTCCAAGGTTGCCTCCCCTTGCAGGGTCCCAGGCCAGTAGAAGGGGCAGCACTGCTGTGTCCTTAGCCTTCCCCTCATTTATAGACTCTTTAAACGAGAAGGGGAGGCAGAAACAGCTCCTGTCTCCCTCTCCCCATTTAAAGACCCCCATGGGGGCAGGGATGTGGTGTGGGCGGGGAGGGGGGAGCCTGGGGTGGGCCGCCACCCCCCACCGGTCTTCCACAAAACCTGTCTCTGGTGCCAAAAAAGTTGGGGGTCAGTGCTCTAGCGGATACCTTCCGTTCTCCCAAGACTAATGTGCTAGAGCTCACGAGGTGCCATTTGCAAGTCTCCTCTGGCCCATGGTGGCTGAAAGCAGATCGACACGTCATGCTCAGAAAACCTTCCTCTCCCCATGTGGTCTTTTCAGTAGCTACCACCCGCTTACAGGCAGGGCTGAGAAACATCTTCACCTCTGGAAGGCAAAGCGGAGTGGACGGTCGGGCGGAGAAAAGTTATGTGTCATGGAGGGAAACAACCACCGGCTGGTGTGATCCATGTAGGAAGTGGGGGAGGCCAGAAATTCAGCCACAAACCGGCTTCCAAACCTCCCCCACACCATCATGGGCCCCCAGTGGGAAGGATGAGATCAGCCTGACTTGAGCCCCAGCGCCTTCTGGGGCTGCCCCGGGAGACACCAGAGACCCAGGGTCAGGGCAGCTGTTTGCTTTGTGCAAGAAGAGGGCAGAGATAAGGAGGACCCGGGTCCAGACTGCCAGACACAGTGGCACCAGCGGGGGTGGGGCTAAAGAGGAGGCCCGCCCCCTTTTGCAACTATCCACACCTTTTAACTCATTCTCCTTTCTCTGCCCCCCCCCCCCCGCCATTTTCATAAAGCAAAGGAAGTTATGCTGTGTGCTCCTCATCTGTCCCAGCTCTGGGGCAAAACAGATGCATAGAAAACAACGTCTGTATTCTGTTGAAGCCATTTCAGTTGATGGAAGAGTCCGGAAGGATTCACCTGTGCCAATGGATAGCGTGCATGTTGTTACACCCCAGTCCTGGTGCAAATGATGTGCCTTCTAACTGAATTTCCCCCCATACGGTGGGTCTGAAATGCACTGTAACTCTTTCCTTTTAATAGATTCAGGTGGGTTGCCGTGTTGGTCTGAAGCAGGGGTGGCCAAACTGGGGTTCTTTCACATGCATTGTGTGGTTCTTGAAGCCCCCACAAACCTAAGTGGAGAAGGCATTTGGCTCTTTAAACCACTTCTCCAAGTCAAGCCAGCCAGCAGCTTGGAGAATGCATTTAACGTTAAAATTGCTTCATTTTCACCTCTCTCTCCCTCCCTTCTCTTCCCTCCCTTCCTTCTATCTTGTGGCTCTCAAACACCTGACGTTTATTCTATGTGGCTCTTATGTTAAGGAAGTTTGGCCACCCCTAGTCTGAAGCAACGGAACAAAGTTTGAGCCCATTGGCCCCTTTAACACCAACCAAGTTTAATGATGGGTATAAGAATTAAACTTGGTTGGTCTTAAAGGTACCACTAGACACAAACTTGGTTTCCTTTCCTTTTGAGTTTTCTGTGTCTTGCTGGTTCATGATCCCTGGGCAGGAATTCTTTGCAGCTGTTGTATTCCATGCGGTCTCCATTAAATGGCTTTGTTTTCCCAAGATAAACGAAATTCTACGGAGGGAATTTCAAGGACAGAAGTGAAGCCAATCCTCTATCTTCCGGGGCAGGCTGCAGGACAGGAAATTGGCCGTCCTGCCCGGATTCTGTCTGGCCTGAACCATGACCCCTGGGGACAGGAGGGCCCCCGGAAAACCACAGGGTGCAGCTTCAGAACGAGTCAGAAACAGACCCCGTGTTGCTCTGAGAAGCTGCAAAGTGAAGCTGCAAGAGACTGAGCGCCTCCCCCACCCAACGTCCCCCGCAGCCGCGACAAGATAAAGACACAGGACATTTCATACCTTTAACTTAATATCAAATATAAACTCTCCCAAAGTCCCTCGGAACAAAACTGTACACATATCTACAAAGGCGTCTCTGGCACAAGATGCTGAAGTCACTTCCCTCCTTCTGGGAAGGAGCTGCAAAGTCACCCTTCTTGACTCAGCCCAGAAATGGGGCAGAGCCAGACGACAGCCGTCCATCAGCCCTCTTGGCCCTTCCAAACATCTTGCGTGGAACAACTTCCCAGACCAAGTTCTCTCTCTCTCTCGTTCGTGCCATCTCCCCCTTCTTCTAGTGGATTTCAGGGAACAAACACTATTGCGTGGGGGGGGGGGCAGGCAGGGGAACTTACCGGGTGGGGGCAGTGCCCCCAAGGGCTGCTTTTGACCAGGAACAATTGAACAAGCCTCCCCCTTCCCCCCCCCATCTCGAGGCCTGGGCCACAGCAACAGTCGCTCCCACGGAGGGCAGCCCAGCCCAGGCACTGACACCTTTTGCATCCGTGGCCACAACAGCCCACCAGGTTGGGTTTCCACTTGAGCAACCAGAGTGGGCAAAGACTGTGGGTGGGTGGAGTGCCAACACTCCTGAGCGGGTGTGAACATGCAGGCATGCCTGGTTGCTTCCGCTCAGGCCCCAGTC
Source organism: Heteronotia binoei (assembly GCF_032191835.1). Taxonomy (NCBI): domain Eukaryota; kingdom Metazoa; phylum Chordata; class Lepidosauria; order Squamata; family Gekkonidae; genus Heteronotia; species Heteronotia binoei. The sequence goes on along the minus strand of NC_083237.1, from coordinate 1,350,959 downwards.
CTAGCCAGAGGAGGCTTCCAAGAGCAACACAGTCCCCGGGAGGCCTTGCGGTGCCTGCAGACCTGCGGCAGAAGTGCCGCCAACCTTTGCCAGTCCCTCAGGCTGCCAGGGGGTGATCCGGCGGGGGCCCTTTCCCAGGGGGGCCGCAGACCGAGCGAGGAGAGGGGCAGGCCTCCCGCCGTCACCTGGCGTAGTTCCGACAGGCTTCGGTGAGGTACAGGTTGACTTTCCCGCGAAGGAAGTTCAGGTAAATGCTGAGGAGCTTCTCCACCGTCCGGATGGCCAAAGCAGGGGGAGGGGCTGCCTCCAGCGGTCGGGCCTCTGCCTGCAAGAGAGGGGCAAGGTCAGCTTCCATCAGGGTCCCGAGGGAGGCTGCTGCGGCAGGAGGTGGAGCTCACCCCAAAGTAGGGTTGCCAATCCCCATGTGGGGGCAGGGGATCCCCCGGTTTGGAGCCCCCCCCCTCTTCAGGGTCGTCAGAAACTGGGGGGAGGGGAGGGAAATGTCTGCTGGGAACTCTATTATTCCCTATGGAGATTTATTCCCATAGAAAATCATGGAGAATTGATCCGCGGGTATCTGGGGCTTGAGAGGGGGCTGTTTTTTGGGGTAGAGGCGCCATATTTTCAGTATAGCATCTAGTGCTTCTCCCCAAAATATCCCCCGAGTTTCAAAACGATTGGACCAGGGGGTCCAATTCTATGAGCCCCTAAAGAAGGTGCCCCTATCCATTATTTCCTATGGAAGGAAGAAATTGAAAAGGTGTGCCGTCCCTTTAAATGTGATGGCCAGAACTCCTTTTGGAGTTCAATTATGATTGTCACAGCCTTGATCTTGGCTCAATCCCTAATGTCTCCTGGCTCCACCCCCAAAGTCTCCTGGCTCCTTCCCCAAAGTCCGCAGATATTTCTTGAATTGGACTTGGCAACCGTACCCCAAAGAAGAAGGATCACTTTCAAAAGGATGCTGGGAAGGAGAAGGAGGAAGAGCTTGGATTTATACCCCGCCCTTCACTACCCGACGAAGAGCCCCGTGGCGCAGAGTGTTAAAGCTGCAGTCTTAAGCTCTGCTCACAACCTGAGTTCAATCCCCAGCAGAAGCTGGGTTTTCAGGTAGCCGGCTCGAGGTTGACTCAGCCTTCCTTCCTTCTGAGGTCAGTGAAAAGAGTCCCCAGCTTGCTGGTGGGGGGGGGGGAGTGTAGAGGACTGGGGAAGGCAATGACAAACCACCCTGTAAAAAGTCTGCCATGAAAACGTGAAAGCAACGTCACCCCCAGAGTTGGAAACGCCTGGTGCTTGCACAGGGGACCTTTCCTTTCCTTTCCTTTCCTTCACTACCCGAAGGAGTCTCAGAGCAGCTTCCAATCTCTTTTCCCTTCTCCTCCCCCACCACAGACACCCTGAGAGGTAGACGGGGCTGAGAGAGCTCTGACAGAAACTGCTCTTGAGCAGAACAACTTGTGACTGACCCAAGGTCACACCAGCAGTTGCTACTACTGTGGTGGCAACTGCTGGAAAAAATGTTATTTTAATTTTTTGAGCCACCTGGATCTCTAGTGGCCAAAGAGAAGCCCCACCCACTTTCTAAAAACACCTGGCGGGTGCCCGGGAATCCTAGAGTTGGAAGGGACCTCCAGGGTCATCTAGTCCAACCCCCTGCACAATGCAGGAAACTCACAAACCCGTCCCTCTAAATTCACAGGATCTGCATTGCTGTCAGATGGCCATCTAGCCTCTGTTTAGAAACCTCCAAGGAAGCCTCTTCCACTGAGGAATCGCTCTCGTGGTCAGGAAGTTAATCATAGAATCAGAGATGGAAGGGACCTCCAGGGTCATCTAGTCCACCCCCCCGTAACAATGCAGGAAGCTGACAAACACCTCCCCCTCAATTCACAGGATCTGCATTGCTGTCAGGTGGCCATCTAGCCTCTGTTTCAAAACCTCCAAGGAAGGAGAGCCCACCACCTCCTGAGGAGGAAGCCTGTTTGGGAAGGTGTTGGCTTCTCATTCAGTAGAACGAGGGATCTTCCATCTTCCGCTGCCCAACTTCAGAAACCCATAACTTTTGCACATACAGCCTGGCTGGTGATGAGACTGTCTCTAAGCATGCGCAAAGTGCACAGATCTCTCACCTCAACCAAGGCACCTGGCTCATTGCTTCCAAGCAGAGCATCAGCAGAGTGCCTCTGGGCATGGGCAGAGTGCTTTCCTTCCCTGCAGGGCGGTCACAAGGCTCCCTCCCAATGGTGGCCCCGGGGTGCTCACCTCCACGTTGACGCTGCGCAGGATCTCCTTGACGCTGAGGAGGGTGCTTCTCATGCGGGCCAGCTGCTCCCGGAGGGAGGGGAGTGAGGCAGGCGGGTGCTCCTGGGCCTGGGTCAAGGCAGTCACCAGCAAGGCCAGGCCTCCCCACACCTCGGAGGCCTGCCGGGCTGTCTGGCGGGGGTGGGGGGAGAGAGAAGAAGCCCTCTGGTGAGACAGGCAGGCCCAGCGGCCAAAGATCAGGCCCACCCCCTGCTCCGCACCAGCCTCCAACTTACAGTCATCATTTTCCATTCTAGAAAATTCACCTTGGTGTCTGGCACCCGGACGGTTTCCAGTAAGGCACACGAAGCAGCACAGACCCTCCCCTGTGGAGAAAGGGAAGCCTCGTCACAATCACGCTCTCCCTCCCTCCCTCCCTTCCGCTGCGCTTCAGTGCCAGGGGGTAGAAGCAGAGAATCATAGAGGTGGAAGGGACCTCTGGGTCATCTAGTCTCCCAAGGAAACTGCTGAGGGGCTGGTGCCAACGTTCCCTCTAGGCGGCAGGGTCTTGTGAGCAAAAGTTCTACTTTGTGAGCTTCTGGTATTAATGTTGGGAGCAGACATTCGTTTTGCTCTGGGGCCATTTTTCCTGAGCGAAGACAAAAATATGTGAGCCGGAGGCTAACGATCTGTGAGCTAGCTCACACTCACTCAGCTTAGAGGGAACACTGGCTGGTGCCCTTCAGGGGAATTGCCTCCGTACATGTTTATTTCCTCCCCAGTTGAGGCTCACAGTGGCTTTTAGCACCTCCATGTTCTCACAACAACAACCCTGCAAGGTAGGGCAAGCTGAGAGTTTGTGACAGGCCCAAGGTTACCCATGACACAGCAGTGGGGTTTTGAACCTGGGTCACCTCAGAGGCTAGGCCGCCACTGGTCCCCCACACCACGCTGGCTGATCCAGGAGCTTGTCAAGACACCCCTTGTGGCTGTGGGTTCAGGGGAGGTGGTCTAAGGGAAGGGGCACATACCATATCTTGGTCTGCTTGCTGGGCTTCCAGGATGTATTTTTCCATGACTCGTGGGTCGCAGATGGGTTGCACGGGGGTCAGAAGAGCTGGCGGGGCCAGAAATCCCAACATTAACAGGAAAAGAATCAGGCCTGGGCAGGGGGAAGAAAATGCCGTCAGCTTCTGCTTGGGATGCAACAAGGTCCGTTTTCATTTCCCTAAATCTCCCCCCCGCCTCTACCCCCAAGTGCCTCACGCAGGCAGGTGAGGCAGCTTCGCGTCATCTGTCTGTCTTTTGCAAGCAACCTAACTGAATGTTGCCTTTCCCTGAAACCCCCCAAACAGAAGAGGAGGAGGAGGAAGAAGAGAAGCAGGAGGAAGAGGAGGAGGAGGAAGAAGAGGAGCAGGAGGAAGAGAAGGAGGAGGAGGGAGAAGAGGAGCAGGAGGAGGAGGAAGAGGAGCAGGAGGAAGAAGAGGAGGAGGTGGAAGAAGAGGAGCAGGAGGAAGAGGAGGAGGAGGGAGAAGAGAAGGAGGAAGAGAAGGAGGAAGAAGAGGAGGAGGAAGAAGAGGAGGGAGAAGAGGAGCAGGAGGAAGAAGAGCAGGAGGAAGAGGAGGAGGAAGAAGAAGAGCAGGAGGAAGAGGAGCAAGAAGAGGAGCAAGAGGAAGAGGATTAGAAAGAGAAGGAGGAGCAGGAGGAAGAGGAGGAGGAGGGAGAAGAGGAGCAGGAGGAAGAGGAGGAGGAGGAAGAAGAGGAGCAAGAGGAAGAGGAGGAAGAAAAGGAGCAGGAGGACGAGGAGGAGGAAGAGAAGGAGGAAGAAGAAGAGGAGAAGGAGGAGGTAGAGGAGGAGGAGGAAGAAGAGGAGGAGGAGGAAGAAGAGGAGAAGGAGGAGGTAGAGGAGGAGGAGGAAGAAGAGCAGGAGGAAGAGCAGGAGGAAGAGGAGGAGGAGGAAGAAGAGAAGGAGGGAGAAGAAATTGGATTTATACCCTCACCGTTTACTAACCGAAAAAATCTCAGAGCGATTTACAATCCCTTTCCCTTCCCCTCCCCACAAGAGACACCCTGCGAAGGAGGTGGGTCTTGAGAGAAGTTGTGCCTGATCCAAGGTCACGTCAGCAGCTGCAAGTGGAGGAGTGGGGAATCAAACCAAGTTCTCCCAGATAAGGGTCTGCACACTTAACCCCTACACCAAACTGGCTCTCTTAAACGGATTGAAGAACAGCAAATGCCCACTGTGCTGTCTGGAAGCTCCAGCATCCAGTTGTGGCTTCTCGAGCAGCATTTTGGGGCAAGGGGATCCTGAAACCGCCGGCTTCACCTCTGGCAAGGCTGTGGCCAGGCTGCCCTCAGAGCTGTGCATGATTTGAGGTGTTGCCTGGCCAGGACTCGGGCTTGGCCCACTTTGCTTCTGTGGCTCTTGGGTACGCTGGCTGGCATGCAAGGCTGTCATTCACAGCTGTGCCAGCTGCCCAAGGCTGTTCTGCAGGTGGCCAAATGAAGACACCTTAAGCTGAATCAGCCTCTTGGCCCCAAGGTCAGTCTTCGCACTGCCTGCAGCCCCCGGGTGGAAACTGACCGGCACAGCCTCCGGGCAAAGTAGTCCGAACAAACGACTCACAATCTTTATAGTAAACGGCAAATAACAATAAATGTTCCTGCATTACAAAAGTCCCTACAAGAAATGTTCTGCAGTAGAGCATTCGACCTGACCTGTTGGCTTTCTAGCCCGGAGCGCCTGTTCCCCGCTGCGTTTGTTCCGTGCATCTCAGAAGATTTTTGCATGGACTTTTGTAATGTGTGAATGTTTATTGTTAGGGCTAAGTAGTGAAGAGTCCAGTGGCGCCTTTAAGACGAACACACCGTATTGTAGCCGAAGCTTCCGAGAAACGCAGCTTGGCTACTGCCCTGCATCTCTCGTTGTTGTTATTTACTATAAAGACTGTGAATCGTTTGCTATAATTGGACTGAACCATTCCTTTAGACTACTTCGCCGGGAGCCTGCACCTTTAACTCTTCTCATCTCATCTGTGGTTCTCACTCTTGTTGCGAAGCCTCCAGGGACCCCACCCCGACCGGGTCTGGGTAGCAAACTATGCTGTGGCCCCTGTTTGTCCCAGGCTGCATCTCTCATCTCCAAGAGTTCCCCCGCTTGGATCTGGACTCCCTACCAGCCACCATCCCTTGCCAGTGGCTGAGAGGGAATCTGGCAACCTGAGCTCAGTCCTGAATGGAGAACCGGTTCTAGAGTCCAGGGGCAAGGTCTGGCCCCTCCGCCACCTCCTGCTCAGCATTCAGGTTCCCTCTCCTTCCAGAGCCTCTGCCGAGAACCCCAGCAGAGGAGAGCCACAAGGCCTCCCCCCAACAAATCGCTTCCTTCCCTAGCAGGACCCCAGGAGGGGGCACAAGAAGTCTCAGCCTCCCAGCAGGGGGGCCCCAGCAGCGTGAACCCCCCCCCCCCTCCCACTCTGGCTCAGCACAGAGTTGCCCCTGAGCCGAATCTAGTGAGCCCAGGATTTGGGATGGAGGGATTCCTTTGGGGGCATCAGCTCTCGTCTGGGCCTCCTTCTGCCACAAGGCCTCATCCTTCAGGGGTCCTGGACACCTCCAGCCTCAGGGTGCCGGCTCCCCACCCCCCCAGGCCCCACGTGCCACCACTGCCCGTCTTTTCTCTAGCAACCTGCGAAGGGCCAGACCTCAGCACCCTCCCCGCTCCATTCCCTTGGGCGCATGCCCAACCCAGATCGATCGCGGCAGCTGGCACCCTCCGGCCGACCTCCCCCTTGGCAGCTGCCCGCAGGGGAGAGCACAACTCACCAGATATCCCCATAGCCAAAACTGCATGGTCCTAGAGGCTAGCGCACCCCGCGTGCTCCATCGCTGGCCATTGGCGGTGGTTTTGGCGCAGCCGACCAGACGGACTCTCAGGCCCACAGAAGGGTGGCAGGGG